>NC_142460.1:15377500-15654515 GCF_049115385.1 Moschus berezovskii | reverse complement strand
TCCTCGAACCCCCAGCAAACGGGTGAGTGGCAGTAGGTACCACAGAGTGTCCCGAAGGCTTTGCAACCCGAAGGCTGGTCGCCCCACCAGTCACTGCACCAGGAGGCCAAGTGCGGCCCAGCCAGCTGGTCAACCAGCCGGTGCCTCCACCCAGAGGCCAAGTTTGGCCCGGGAGCACGAGCCGGCGGACACGGGATGGACGGGGCCGGGGCGGCGCACGGAGTGGGGTGTGGGGGAGGTTGGGGCTCACACGGGATCCCTGACCCTGACCCCATGAACAGTATGTAAAGGCAAAATAATAGGGTACTGAATGAGGAACTCCCCAGGTTGGTGGGTTCCCAATATGCTACTGGAGTTCAGTGAAGAAATAAATCCATAAAGAATGATGGGATGGACCCGAAGCAAAAATAATGCCCAGTTGTGGATGTGACTGGGGATAGAAGCAAGGTCCAATGCTGTAAAGAGCAATATTGCATAGGAACCTGGAATGTTAGGTCCATGAATCAAGGTAAATTGGAAGTGGTCAAACAGGGATGGCAAGAGTGAACGTCGACAATCTAGGAATCAGTGAACTAAAATGGACTGGAATGGGTGAATTTAACTCAGATGACCATTATATCTACTACCGCAGGCAGGAATCCCTTAGAAGAAATGGAGTAACCATCATGGTCAACAAAAAATTCTGAAATGCAGTACTTGGATGCAAACTCAAAAATGACAGAATGATCTCTGTTCGTTACCAAGGCAAACCATTAACTATTACAATAATCCAAGCCTATGCCCCAACCAGTAATACTGAACAAACCAAAGTTGAATGGTTCTATGAAGACCTATAAGACCTTTTAGAACTAACACCCAAAAAAGATGTCCTTTTCATTATAGGGGAGTGGAATGCAAAAGTAGGAAGTCAAGAAACACGTGGATTAACCGGCAAATTTGGCCTTGGAGCACGGAATGAAGCAGGGCAAAGGCTAATAGAGTTTTTCCAAGAGAACGCACTGGTCATAGCAAACACCCTCTTTCAACAACACAAGAGAAGACTCTACACATGGACATCACCAGATGGTCAACTCCGAAATCAAACTGATTATATTCTTTGCAGCCAAAGATGGAGAAGCTCTATACAGTTAGCAAAAACAAGGCCAGAAGCTGACTGTGGCTCAGATCATGAACTCCTTATTGCCAAATTCAGATTTAAATTGAAGAAAGTGGGAAAAACCACTAGACCATTCAGATATGACATAAATCAAATCCCTTATGATTATACAGTGGAAGTGAGAAATAGATTTAAGGGACTAGATCTGATAGATAGAGTGCCTGATGAACTATGGATGGAGGTTCGTGACATTGAACATGAGACAGGGATCAAGACCATCCCCATGGAAAAGAAATGCAAAAAAGCAAAATGGCTGTCCGAGGAGGCCTTACAAACAGCTGTGAAAAGAAGAGAGGCAAAAAGCAAAGAAGAAAAGGAAAGCTATAAGCATTTGAATGCAGAGTTCAAAAGAATAGCAAGGAGAGATCAGAAAGCCTTAGTCAGCTATCAATGCAAAAAATAGAGGAAAACAATAGAATGCAAAAGACTAGAGATCCCTTCAAGAAAATTAGAGATACCAAGGGAACATTTCATGCAAAGATGGGCTCAATAAAGGACAGAAATGCTATCGACCTACAGAAGCAGAAGATATGAAGAAGAGGTGGCAAGAATACACAGAAGAACTGTACAAAAAAGATCTTCACGACCAAGATAATCACGATGGTGTGATCACTGACCTAGAGCCAGACATCCTGGAATGTGAAGTCAAGTGAACCTTAGAAAGCATCACTACAAACAAAGCTAGTGGAGGTGATGGAATTCCAGTTGAGCTATTTCAAATCCTGAAAAATGATGCTGTGAAAGTATTGCACTCAATATGCCAGCAAATGTGGAAAACTCAGCAGTGGCCACAGGACTGGAAAAGGTCAGTTTTCATTCCAATCCCAAAGAAAGGCAATGCCAAAGAATGCTCAAACTACCGCACAATTGCATTCATCTCACACACTAGTAAAGTCATACTCAAAATTCTCCAAGCCAGGCTTCAGCAATACGTGAACCGTGAACTTCCAGATGTTCAAGCTGGTTCGAGAAAAGGCAGGGGAACCAGAGATCAAATTGCCCACATCCACTGGATCATGGAAAAAGCAAGAGAGTTCCAGAAAACTATCTATTTCTGCTTTATTGACTATGCCAAAGCCTTTGACTATGTGGATCACAATAAACTGTGGAAAACTCTGAAAGAGATGGGAATACCAGACCACCTAACCTGCCTCTTGAGAAACCTGTATGCAGGTCAGGAAGCAATAGTTAGAACTGGACATGGAACAACAGACTGGTTCCAAATAGGAAAAGGAGTACGTCAAGGTTGTATATTGTCACCCAGCTTATTTAACTTATATGCAGAGTACATCATGAGGAACGCTGGGCTGGAAGAAGCACAAGCTGGAATCAAGATTGCTGGGAGAAATAACAATAACCTCAGATATGCAGATGACACCACCCTTATGGCAGAAAGTGAAGAGGAACTAAGAAGCCTCTTGATGAAAGTGAAAGAGGAGAGGGAAAAAGTTGGCTTAAAGCTCAACATTCAGAAAACTAAGATCATGGCATCTGGTCCCATCACTTCATGGGAAATAGATGGAGAAACAGTGGAAACCGTGTGAGACTTTATTTTGGGGGCTCCAAAATCACTGCGGATGCTGATTGCAGCCTTGAAATTAAAAGACACTTACTCCTTGGAAGGAAAGTTATGATCAATCTAGACAGCATATTAAAAAGCAGAGACATTACTTTGCCAACCAAGATCCGTCTAGTCAAGGCTATGGTTTTTCCCGTAGTCATGTATGGATGTGAGAGTTGGATTGTGAAGAAAGCTGAGCGCAGAAGAATTGATGCTTTTGAACTCTGGTGTTGGAGAAGACTCTTGAGAGTCCCTTGGACTGCAAGGACATTCAACCAGTCCATTCTAAAGGAGATCAGTCCTGGGTGTTCATTGGTAGGACTGATGCTAAAGCTGAAACTCCAATACTTCGGCCACCTCATGAGAAGAGTTGACTCACTGGAAAAGACTCTGATGCTGGGAGGGATTGGGGGCGGGAGGAGAAGGGGACGACAGAGAATGAGATAACTGGATGGCATCACCGACTCGATGGACATGAGTTTGAGTGAACTCCAGTAGTTGGTGATGGACAGGGAGGCCTGGCGTGTTGTGATTCATGGGGTCACAAAGAGTCGGACACGACTGAGCGACTGAACTGAACTGAACTGAGCGCGCAGCCAGTGTTTAGCTCCTCAGACGCCAGACCTCCGGGCCTGGCCCCACGGCCTCAATTCCCGAGTCAGGGTCGGGAGTCGGCCTGCACTCTGCCAGCCAGGTGGGCGTTCACGGTGTTCTGCCCGCAGGAGCCAAGCTCCATGCAGACAGGCCTAGGCTCGCGGGCTCTCTCCTGCAGAGCAAACGTGATGGAACAGCCATGTGGAGGTTGCCTGGACGTTCCCTGGGAGTGTGGCAGCCCTGCCTGGGCACGGCGCCCTACGGGCCATTGCCACTGCAAAATATCATCCCAGCCAGCGCTCCCAGCCTGGGGTGACTCTCAGCCGCCAGGAGGCTGGGGCCACTATTGTCCTAGTGAGTGGCTCCTCAGGCACCAGACCGGCGAGGCCTGCTCCAAGGAACGCATTTCCCGCGTCAGGGCTGGATGTCGCCTGCACTCTGCGAGCCTTATATACACATTCCTAGGTCAGCGCAGTCCTGCCCATGGGTGCGGCGGCTGTTGGAGTACGTCTGAGGGGTCCTGGGGCCATGTCCAGAACCCTAACCCTAACTCATCTAACCCTAACCCATCTTACCCTATCCATAACCCTAACCCCAAGTTCAGTTCAGTTCAGTTCAGTCGCTCAGTCGTGTCCGACTCTCCGCGACCCCATGAATCACAGCACGCCAGGCCTCCCTGTCCATCACCAACCCCCGGAGTACACTCAAATTCATGTCCACAGAGTCGGTGATGCCATCCAGCCATCTCATTCTCCATCGTCCCCTTCTCCTCCAGCCCCCAACCTTTCCCAGCATCAGAGTCTTTTCCAGTGAGTCAACTCGTCGCATGAGGTGGCCAAAGTATCAAACCTAACCCTAAAACCCTAACACGGTTCCTGGCTGTCTTTCCTCTCTAGGACTGTTGCTGCCTCTCGCGGCTCCCTGACGTCTTTTCTCTCTAGGCCTGACGCTGCCTGTGGCTGGTCCTGACTTCTTTCTTTGCTCTGTGCCCTGAGACCGCCCCCTTCAGATCCTCTCCACAGACCCCGTGCGCTGCCACTCATCCACTTATGACTCCCCACTCCAGGTCCGCTTGACCGCTCCCCTCGGGGTCCTCTCCGCGGACCGCCACCCCGCCCCGCCAGGTTCTCTCCATGGTTCCCCCCCTCGCCCATGCCCTCTCATCAAACAGATCGGGTCCCAGGTCCCCTCACCGGCCTGCCGCTGCTCCTCACGACATCCTGACCCGGGCTCACTACTCCCTGACGCTGGTCCTCACTATGGCGCGTCTCTGGACCTCACTACTGCCTGACACTGGTCCTCGCTGTGCCCTTACTCTGGACCTGACCCACTTCGATCCTGATTCTATGTCCTGACACTTCTCCATGCAATTCCTGACACTGCTTCTCACTGTGTGCTGACACTGGTCTCACTCTATCCTGACTTACTTTACTCTCCATCCAGATTTGGGCCCCACTGCGGGCCTGACTCGGCCTCACTTGGACGTGACTCTGATCCTCAGACAACCCTGTCTCTGGTCCTCACTCGGGCCTGACTCTAAAAGAACTGTTAAAATATGCCATACAATACCTACACAGAGTGAAGTTATTTCAAACACAAGTACAGATCACTTCAAAGAAATTCAGAAGCACCTTCCAGGTGAGATTTCCTGGAATGAACAACCACCAAAATGGGAACCAAGATTACTCTAAGTCTGCAGAACCAAAGTGTGTCTGCCCTCTGATGCCCCCTCGCAAGACCTACTGTCTTATTTGGGTTTCTCTTACCTTGGTCGTGGGATATCTCTTCACAGCTGCTCCAGCAAAGTGCATACTTATATGCAGAGCACATCATGAGGAACGCTGGGCTGGAGGAAGCACAAGCTGGAATCAAGATTGCTGGGAGAAATAACAATAACCTCAGATATGCAGATGACACCACCCTTATGGCAGAAAGTGAAGAGGAACTAAGAAGCCTCTTGATGAAAGTGAAAGAGGAGAGTGAAAAGGTTGGCCTGAAGCTCAACATTCAGAAAAGAAATATCATGGCATCTGGTCCCATCACTTCATGGGAAATGGATGGGGAAACAGTGTCAGACTTTATTTTGGGGGGCTCCAAAATCACTGCGGATGCTGACTGCAGCCATGAAAATAAAAGACGCTTACTCCTTGCAAGGAAAGTTATGACCAATCTAGATAGCATATTAAAAAGCAGAGACATTACTTTCCCAACAAAAGTCCGTCTAGTCAAGGCTATGGTTTTTCCAGTGGTCATGTAGGGATGTGAGAGTTGGATTGTGAAGAAAGCTGATCACCGAAGAATTGATGCTGTTCAAATGTGGTGCTGGAGAAGACTCTTGAGAGTCCCTTGGACTGCAAGGAGATCCAACCAGTCCATTCTAGAGGAGATCAGTCCTGGGTGTTCATTGGAAGGACTGATGCTGAAGCTGAAACTCCAATACTTTGGCCACCTCATGTGACGAGTTGACTCACTGGAAAAGAGTCTGATGCTGGGAGGGATTGGGGACGGGAGGAGATGGGGACGACAGAGAATGAGATGGCTGGATGGCATCACTAACTCGATGGACATGAGTTTGAGTGAACTCCGGAGGTTGGTGATGGACAAGGAGGCCTGGCGTGCTGTGATTCATGGGGTCGCGGAGAGTCGGACACGACTGAGCGACTGAACTGAACAGAATCACAGAGTGCATGCCAGCGAGTTATCACACACTGTCTGAGTTCTTGCAACACCCCAAGTGCTACTTTCCTGGTTTCCCAGATTAATTCCTTGGAGTAGAACATTTGGAACAGTCCAGGCAGGATGAAGAGAGATCTTCCTCAAGGCAGAGATGGCCTTGGCAACGGCTAGGCCAGTCCCTCTTCGCTATCTGATCCTGCCCTGGAGTTCCAATTGCCAGATGGGGTATGACTCGGTCTCAGCCTTTCCAGGCAAGAATGCCAGGTGATTTGCCCTCCATGGCATTCTCCAACCCTCCACTCTCTTGAAAGAGGCTGGCATGGAGAAAATCTTGGAGCATCTAATCAAGTCAGAGGACCCAAGGGGGCCATCCCCAAGTCAGCCCCACACTGAGCAACAAATCTGATTCCAAAACACCACCTCTGTACACCTGTGCTAACCCGAATCTCAGAGGTACTTTTTCAGGTGAAGTAGAAAAGCATAGCTTTACTGCTTTGCTAGCAAAGATGGACACAGAAAACTCGTGCCCTCAAAAACTGCCCCAAAGCAGGAGGATTTGCTTAGGAGTTTTATAGCTATGGGCTTCCCTGGTAGCTCAGCTGGTAAATAATCTGCATGTAACGCAGGAGACCCTGGTTCAATTCTTGGGTTGGGAAGACTCCATGGAGAAGGGGTAGGCTACCCACTTTAGTATTCGTGGGCTTCCCTGGTGGCTCAGCTGGTACAGAATCCACTTGCAATGCGGGAGACCTGGGTTTGATCTCTGGGTTGGGAAGATCCCCTGGAGAAGGGAATGGCTACCCACTCCGGTATTCTGGTCTGGAGAATTCCATGGACTATATAGTCCATGGGCTCGCAAAGAGTCAGACTGAGCGACTTTCACTTTATAGCAATGGTTAAAGGGCAGAGTTATTGTAAGGAAGGATTAGGGTGTGTACAGGGCCTAAACTCCCTTCATCTGACCTCAGGTGGTCTCTGGGTGAGCTTCTCTGGAATGAAGAATGCTACAATTTTCCATTTTGCTGGAGAGGATATTTAGTTGGGTAAAAAGTTCAGAAATATTTTTATGTGTATCCCTTTGGATAGAAACTGGAGAAGGAAATGGCAACCCACTCCAGTGTTCCTGCCTGGAGAATCCCAGGGACAGGGGAGCCTGGTAGGCTGCCGTCTATGGGGTCACACAGAGTCGGACACGACTGAAGTGACTTAGCATAGCATAGCATTGGACAGAAACAGGACCGTGACCCAAGACAAAATGCTCTTTCTTGAGTGCTCTTTCCTTCTCTCTGCATCCCCTCCCTTCCCTGATTAGCACCTCTTCCAATCAGCCCTTTGGAGCTCAGGGTAGGTCATGGAGCCAGAAGTCTATTCCCAACAAAGAAACAGGGGACATGGGAAAGGCTTCTGGGCCCAGGAGCCTCACAGGGTCCTGCTCGATTTCACTACCAGGCCCTGACCCTGCACTAACTATGGCCCTGAGCTGTCCATGATGGCCTGAGCTTTCCCAGTCTGTCCTCTAAACTCTCTCCCTAACTCAGGCCCTGATGCTGGCTGTAACGAACACCCTGACAATACCCCTGGGACAAATGGTCTAAAGTGTCTTTTACTAAGGTCTTCAAGTTTTCTCTGAGGCCCTGACACTCTCCCTAATTAAGCCCTTAACTCTGTATTTAAGTGACGGCCTGATGCACTCCCTCTCTCAGGCACTGAAGATGCACTCCCTCACTTCAAGGCACTAAGGCCTTGAAGAAGTCTCTACCTGAGGGGCTGATACTGTCTGTAAAGAATTTTCTGACTCTTTCCCTAACTAACATCCTCATTTTGCCTCTAAATAACACCCTTAGACTCATCCTAATGCCCTCAATAGCCTTACTTTTGCCATGATCCTATCCATAACTAAGGCCCTGAATATGTACTGAAGTAGGTCTCTGACACTGTCCCTAACTTACACCCTGATACTGGTCACAACTATGAACCCGACACTAGCCCTATTAAGGTCCTGAGATGCTGCTAAGTAACAGCCTGAACTTCTTTAAGGCCCTCGAGTTATCTCTAACTGAAGCCTTGAAACTGTCTTTAGCTAAGCCCCAGATACTTCCCTAGCTAAGGCCTGAACTATAGTTCAGGAAGGCCCTAAGCTTGTCCCTAATTCTGACACTGCCCCTAATTGAGATCATGATACTGCCCCTTATAGCCTAAGCTGTCACAAAATAACACCCTGATCCTATTACTAAGGCCCTAACTATGTTCCTCCGAAAGTCACTGAAGTGCGTCTAACTAACAGCCTGAAATATCTCTTACTCAGGCCATGAAGTTATCTCTGAGTTTCTAACACTGTCCCTAATTAAGGCCCTGTTGCTGGCCCTAACTAATGTCCTGCTGCTGAATCTGAGTCCTTGATGCTCTTCCTGTTATCCTTTGCCCTGCCAACAGAGTTTTGCCAAGAGAACACACTGGTCATAGCAAATACCCTATTTCAACAACACAAGCGAAGACTCCACATAGGGATATTCAGTTCAGTTCAGTCGCTCAGTCGTGACCGACTCTTTGGGACCCCATGAATCACAGCACACCAGGCCTCCCTGTCCATCACCAACTCCCGGAGTTCACTCAAACTCATTACCAGATGGTCAATACTGAAATCAGATTGATTATATCCTTTGCAGCCAAAGGTGGAGAAGCTCTATACAGTTAGCAAAAACAAGAATGGGAGCTGACTGTGGCTCAGATCATAAACTCCTTATTGCCAAATTCAGACTTAATGTAAGAAAGTAGGGAAAACCACTAGACCATTCAGGTGTGACCTACATCAAATCCCTTATGATTATCCAGTGGAACTGAGAAATAGATTCAAGGGATTACATCTGATAGACAGAGTACCTGAAGAACTATGGATGGGAAGGCACTAATCAAGACCATTCCCAAGATAAAGAAATGCAAAAGGCAAAATTGTTGTCTGAGGAGGTCTTACAAATAGCTGAGAAAAGAAGAGAAGCTAAAGGCAAAGGAGAAAGGAAAGATTTAAATGCAAAGAATAGCAAGAAGAGATAAGAAAGACTTCCTTGGTGATGACTGCAAAGAAATAGAGGAAAACAAAAGAATGGGAAAGACTAGCGATCTCTTCAAGAAAATTAGAGATATCAAAGGAATATTTCATGCAAAGATGGGCACAATAAAGGACATAAATGGTATGGACCTAACAGAAGCAGAAGACATTAAGAGGTGGCAAATGCCAAAGAATGTTCAAGTTCAATTCAGTTCAGTTCATTCGCTTAGTCGTGTCCAATTCTTTGCAGTAGCTTGAGCATTCTTTGGCATTGCCTTTCTTTGGGACTGGAATGAAAACTGACCTTTTCCAGTCCTGTGGCCACTGCTGAGTTTTCCGAATATGCAGACATATTGAGTGCAGCACTTTCACAGCATCATCTTTTAGGATTTGAAATAGCTCAACTGGAATTCTACCACAATTGCACTCATCTCACGTGCTAGCAAAGCAATGCTCAAAGTTCTCTAAGCCAGGCTTCAACAGTACGTGAACCATGATGTCTAGATGTTCAAGCGGAATTTGGAAAAGATAGAGGAACCAGGCAATGGCAAGCCACTCCAGTACTCTTGCCTAGAAAATCCCATGGATGGAGAAGCCTGGTAGGCTGCAGTCCGTGGGGTCGCTAAGGATCGGACACGACTGAGTGACTTCACTTTCACTTTTCACTTTCACACACTGGAGAAGGAAATGACAACCCACTCCAGTGTTCTTGCCTGGAGAATCCCAGGGAAGGGGGAGCCTGGTGGGCTTCCGTCTCTGGGGTCACACAGAGTCGGACATGACTGAAGTGACTGAGCAGTAGTATAAGCAGCAGAGGAACCAGAGATCAAACTGCCAACATCTGTTGGATCATCAAAAAGGAGAGTTCCAGAAAAATATCTACTTCTGCTTTATTGACTACACCAAAGCCTTTGACTGTGTGGATCACAACAAACT
The DNA here is from genome assembly GCF_049115385.1 of Moschus berezovskii. Lineage (NCBI taxonomy): Eukaryota > Metazoa > Chordata > Mammalia > Artiodactyla > Moschidae > Moschus > Moschus berezovskii. Next base: position 15,644,546 of record NC_142460.1, on the reverse strand, counting down.
GTGGAAAATTCTTAAACAGATGGAAATACCAGACCACCTGACCTGCCTCCTGAGAAATCTGTATGCAGGTCAAGAATCAACAGTTAGAACTGGACATGGAACAACAAACTGGTTCCAAATCAGGAAAGGAGTACGTCAAGGCTGTATACTGTCACCCGGCTTATTTAAGGCTGTATATTGTCACCCGGCTTATTTAACTTCTATGTAGAGTACATCATGTAAAATGCCAGGCTGGATGAAACACAAGCTGGATTCAAGATTGCTGGGAGAAATAACAATAACCTCAGATACACAGTGATACCAGCCTTATGGCAGAAAGCAAAGAAGAACCAAAAAGCCTCTTGATGAATGTGAAAGAGAGTGAAAAAGTTGGCTTAAAACTCAACATTCAGAAAAATAAGATCATAGCATCCGGTACCATCACTTCATGGCAAATAGATGGGGAAACAATGGAAATAGTGAGAGACTTAATTTTCTTGGCCTCCGAAATCACTGCACATGGTGACTGCAGCCATGAAATTCAAAGACGTTTGCTGCTTGGAAGAAAAGCTATGACCAAACTAGACAGCGTATTAAAAAGCAGAGACATTACTTTGCTGGCCAAGGTCCATCTAGTCAAAGCTATGGTTTTTCCAGTGGTCACGTATGGATGTGAGAGTTGGACTATAAAGAAAACTGAGTGCTGAAAAATTGATTCTTTTGAACTGTGGTGTTGGAGAAGACTCTTCAGAGTCCCTTGGACTGCAAGGAGATCCAACCAGTCCATCCTAAAGGAAATCAGTCCTGAATAGTCATTGGAAGGACAGATGCTGAAGCTGAAGCTCCAATACTTTGGCCACCTGTTGCAAAGAACTGACTCATTTGAAAAGACCCTGATACTGGCAAAGACTGAAGGCAGGAGGAGAAGGGGATGATAGAGGATGAGATGGTTGGGTGGCATCACTGACTCGATGGACATAAGTTTGAGCAACCTCTGGGAGGGGGTGATGAACAGGGAAGCCTGGCCTGCTGCAGTCCATGGGGTCACAAAGTGGTGGACACGACTGAGCGACTGAACTGACTGAAGCTCTTCCTAACTAAGGTCTTGATGATGACTCTACCTAAGGCCCAGACACTGTCATTAATAACCTAATTCTTCCCCTATCAGTTCAGTTCAGTTCAGTTCAGTGGCTCAGTTGTGTCTGACTCTTTGCTATATAACACCCTAATTGTGGTCCTAACTCATGACCTGAGAATGGTCCTATTTCTCTGATCCTATTCCTTCATAGGGTCAAGAACCTCCTCCTCACAAAGGCCTGACACTGTCAATAATAATGACCTGACTTTTCCCCTAAGTAACACCCTGATTTTGTCACTAACTAATGCCCTGCCACTGGTTCTAACTACAGCCCTGACGCTGGTCCTATTGCGAGCCCCGAGATATCCCCAAGGAACAAATTTACCTGAAGCCTTGACACTGTCCCTAGCTTAGGTCTTGGTCCCTCATAGTCTATGCTATCATCAAATATCCCTCTGATTCTGTCCATAACCAAGGCCCTGAATATGTCCCTGATAAAGTCTGCGAAGTGGCCCTAATGAACAGCCTTAACTGACTCTTGCTAAGGCCATCAAGTTATCTCTGAGATCCTGACACTGTCTCTAAGGCCCTGATGCTGGCTCTAACGAATGGTCTGACGTTGACCCTTACTAAGTCCTTGCCTAGGAGTTGTCCCAGGCTGCTGGACAGCTTTCTGTTTTCCTCATCTCTCTCCAGCTGCCTGCCATTGGCCAATCTAAGATTCTGTGATACAGTGGTCCCACACAGGATGTGCCTGAGGAGGCTTACCTACCGGAGGACGGTCATGGCCATTCCACCCTCCAAGGGACAGTGGCTCAGGGTGGGAATCTCTCAGCCAGTGTCTGACCTCAGGTTCTGTGTCCTTATTTGTTGTAAATCCCTTGGAGTTACTTCAGTAACATTTTTTAATGGATCTCCCCCTTGGCACATTTATAAGATAAATTTTTACTGAATTAAAATTCAGGAACAACATTATTAGAATGAGCAGGAAGACAAAGGATGCCCCCAGTGATCTATTACTTGGAGGGTTTTACAGGTCTCATGAGAAAATACTCACTCTCGTCACCCTCAAGGCATCAGCACGAGGTAGGAATCATCTGCATTATTTATTTATCCCTATGAATATTTCAGAACCTGTCCTTCAGGATAAATCTCTGGGCTCTTCAGGAACAGTGAGTGGCGATCTCAGGTAACTCTGAGACTGAAAAGCAAGAGGAAAAGAAGGGTGAGGAGATGAGACTTCTTGATGGATAAGCAGGGGCGTCCACGTTCACAGTCAACCTGCGAGTCTGAGTTAGTATCCAGTGAAAGCAAGGACCACCGGGACCTCCCCCACTGGCCTCGTCACCTGGTGCGGGGACTGGAGACACTCGACCTGCCCTGGTCACTTTCAGAGAGATGGAGAAGGTGGGAGAACACCACGGGGGCCACACTGGAAAAGGTCACTGCTATGAAGCAAGATGCACTTTTCAAGAAAGTGAAGGATGATCCCTTGGTTCTCAAAGACTTGCAAAGATTCTGTGTTCTTCTGGAGACATGTTGAAGCCTCCAGTCTTTGAGGGCAGTGATGAGAAGGAGTGGGGCTCAAAACCATCCTGCACTCACTCCTTGAGGGTGCTGAGGATGACCAGTGTTCAGCCCAAGGGTGCTGTGGGGCCTGAAACCCCCTTATCACCTGGGACGGGAGGGGCCCCACGGGCACCCCACTGAGCCAGCGGGGTCTCGGCTTGTAGGCTACAGACCTTTATCAGGTACGTGATCTGCAAACATCTTGTGCCATTTTGGTGGCGGACTTTTTTCTGACTCCTTTTGTGCACAACTTTTGTTGTGAAGAAGTCTATTTCATCTCTTTTGTCTTCTGTTGTTTGTGGTTTTGGTAGCAGATCTAAGAAATCATGGCCAAATCCAAAGTCATGAAGTTTTTCTCTCATGTTTCTTCCATGGGGTGTATAATTTTGGTTCTTACATCTAGGCCTTTGATCCATTTTGAGTTGATTTTGTATAGTGAGGAAGTAGGTGTCCAACTTTGTTCTTTTACATGCGGGATCTGGTTGTCCCAGCACCTGTACTAATTGCTGGGGAAAAATATTTGCAAATGATGCCACCAAAATACACATGTATTTTGTCTGATTTCCAAAATACACAAACAGCACATGCATCTTAAAAAAAAAAATTAAAAATGGGCAGGTCTAAATAGGCATTTCTCCAAAGAAGACATATAGATGATCAACAGGCACATAAAAAGACACTTCACACTGCTAATCATTAAAGCAATGACAATCAAAACCACATTGAGGTATCGCCTCATAGTCGTCAGAATGGCATCGATAAAATGTCTACAAATAACAAATGCTGGTGAGCGGGTGGAGAAAACGAAATCTCCCACACTGTGGGTGGGAACTGATACAGCCACTGTGGAAAACAGTATGGAGGATCCTCAAAAATCTAAAAAGTTGCCATATGAATTAGCAATCCCACTCCTGGGCATATATCCAGACAAAGCTATAATTCGAAAAGATACATTCACCACTATGTTCATAGCAGCACTATTCACAACAGCAAAGATGTAAAATCAAGCTACCTGCCCAATAACTGATGAATGGATAAACACGTGTGTGTGGCTGTGGTGTGTGTGTGTGTGTATACACACACACAGTCCATGGGGTCGCAAAGAGTCGGCCACGACTGAGCGACTCCACTTCACTTCATATATATATTTAAGTATCTCCCATGCACACCTGAGGTGCACACATTATTTAACCTATCTATGCAGCAACAGGAAAGTAATTAATATCACAAAACTGCAAACTTGAATTAAATGGCTAATGCCACGTTTTGTATTTTTAATGACAAAGAGAAAAAAAGTGCAGTGGTCATAATTGTTACAACATAAATGAATATTAAAAACATCCTTAGTGAGGAAAGCCACATCATAAAAGGCCAACCAGATCCCATTCTCATCTTGTCTATTTAAATCCATCAAGGCTGTCCAAATGAGGGGAAAACTCAGTACTGGTTCCAGGAAAAGAAAACTGCATCAGGATGGATAAAGATATCTTCACACAGTTGGGGCAGCAGGTGAAAGTGGAAGTGGGCCTGTGAATTAAACTATGATGCAGAAGTCATGATTTCCTCGTGGGGGCTAGGTGTTGGTTCCTCAGGAGAGTGTCACTGTATTGGGTAAAACACACTGAACATTTTGTGTGAATTTGCAAATATGAGTACTTTATGCCATTATTAAAAGCTTTCTGTACATTTTAAAATTAGTGGAAAGTGAGTTACTTTTCAAAACATCCATGACAACACCATTCAAAATATCAGGTAAGACAGGCATCAGACTTTGTTATAGAGGCCAAGACTTTCCAGACCAAGTTCAACCAAAGTTGTGACACTTATTTCCCTTGGAGGAGTCCATATGGTATTAGTATTAACAGGCATCGTGGGAAGAGGGTGTTAATAACCACTAAGTCATGGGTCCTGGGAGAAATATCAATAACCTCAGATATGCAGATGACACCACCCTTATGGCAGAAAGTGAAGAGGAACTCAAAAGCCTCTTGATGAAAGTGAAAGAGGAGAGTGAAAAGGTTGGCTTAAAGCTCAACATTCAGAAAACAAAGATCATGACATCTGGTCCCATCACTTCTTGGGAAATAGATGGGGAAACAGTGGAAACAGTGTCAGACTTTATTTTGGGGGGCTCCAAAATCACTGCAGTTGGTGACTGCAGCCATGAAATTAAAAGACGCTTACTCCTTGGAAGGAAAGTTATGACCAACCTAGATAGTATATTAAAAAGCAGAGACATTACTTTGCCAACCAAGGTCCGTCTAGTCAAGGCTATGGTTTTTCCAGTAGTCATGTATGGATGTGAGAGTTAGACTGTGAAGAAAGGTGATCGCCGAAGAATTGATGCTTTTGAACTGTGGTGTTGGAGAAGACTCTTGAGAGTCCCTTGGACTGCAAGGAGATCCAACCAGTCCATTCTAAAGGAGATCAATCCTGGGTGTTCATTGGAAGGACTGATGCTGAAGCTGAAACTCCAATACTTTGGCCACCTCATGCGACGAGTTGACTCACTGGAAAAGAGTCTGATGCTAGAAAGAATTAGGGGTGGGAGGAGATGGGGACGACAGAGAATGAGATGGCTGGATGGCATCACCGACTCGATGGACATGAGTTTGAGTGAACTCCAGGAGTTGGTGATGGACAGGGAGGCCTGGCGTGCTGTGATTCATGGGGTCACAAAGAGTCAGACACAACTGAGCGACTGAACTGAACTAAACTGAACTGAAGTCATGGGTCCTGTGGATGATCTGGATTGCAGGAGAAACAGTGAGATTTTAGTTTCACGATCTTTTACATTATTTTTAAAAAAATACGTTAAAAGATAAATTCAGCACACAAAAAATGGAACACACAAAAATCAGTTTTGTTTCTATACATGAATAACAAACTATCAACAAGAATAAGGAAACAATCCCATTTACAATTTAAGAAAAAAAACTATCTAGGAATAAACTTAACTAAAGACATAAAAGACCTATAATCAGAAAACTACAGGGCACTGATAAAGAAATTGAAAACAGAAAAGAAAAATATCCTATGCTCATGCATCAGGAAAAATATTTTAAAAATATTTTCTACTGAGTCCAAGAGCCTAGAAGCCCATGCTCCACAGAAAGAGAGGCCACTTCCAAGAGAAGCCCACATACTGTAACTAGGAGTAGCCCCACGTCCACAACTAGAAAAAGCCCATGCACAACAAAGACCCAGTGCAGCTAAAAATAAAAATAAAACAAAAATTTACTTAATAAAAGCTTATTAACAAAAGAAAAAATAATGTAGACTTTATAAAATTAAAAATTTACACTCTATGGAAGACCTTATTCAGAAAACCAAAAGACAAAGCCCATACTGTACGTATGCTCAGTTACTTCACTCATGTCTGACTCTTTGTGACCCTATGGACTGTAACCTGCCAGGTTCCTCTGTCCATGGGATTCTCCAGGCCAGAATACTGGAGTGGTTGCCACACCCTCCTCCAGGGGATCCTCCCAGCCAACGGGTCAGACCCGCATCTCTTAAGTCTCCTGTATTTGCAAGTGTGTACTTTACAACTGGGAAAAAGAGTACTTCAAGGTTGTGTATTGTCTCCCTGCTTATTTAACTTATATGCAGAGTACATCATGAGGAACGCTGGGCTGGAAGAAGCACAAGCTGGAATCAAGATTGCTGGGAGAAATATCAATAACCTCAGATATGCAGATGACACTACTCTTATGGCAGAAAGTGAAGAGGATATTTTTTGGGCTCCAAAATCACTGCAGATGCTGATTGCAGCCATGAAATTAAAAGACACTTACTCCTTGAAAGGAAAGTTATGACCAACCTAGACAGCATATTAAAAAGCAGAGACATTACTTTGCCAACAAAAGTCCGTCTAGTCAAGGCTATGGTTTTTCCCGTGGTCATGTATGGATGTGACAGTTGGACTCTGAAGAAAGCTGATCGCTGAAGAATTGATGCTTCAGAACTGTGGTGTTGGAGAAGCCTCTTGAGAGTCCCTTGGACTGCAAGGAGATCCAACCAGTCCATTCTAAAGGAGAATGTTCATTGGAAGGACTGATGCTGAAGCTGAAACTCCAGTACTTTGGCCACCTCATGCGACGAGTTGACTCAATGGAAAAGAGTCTGATGCTGGGAGGGATTGGGGGCAGGAGGAGACGGGGACGACAGAGAATGAGATGGCTGGACGGCATCACCGACTCGATGGACATGAGTCTGAGTGAACTCCGGGAGTTGGTGATGGACGGGGAGGTCTGGCGTGCTGTGGTTTATGGGGTCGCAAAGAGTCAGACACGACTGAGCGACTGAACTGAACTGAACTTTACGACTAGTGCCATTTCCAAAACACACATCTGAAAAAGGATCTGATTCAAATTATATCAAACGACCTCTTTAAAATTTGGTCAAGATTGAAATACAAACCTGGCCAAAGAAGATAGATAGTAAGTAAGCATACAAGAGTACACTCAGATGCTGGTGGAATGCGTGTCCAGTCAACTTTGGAAGACAGTTTGGCACTTTTCTCCAAATCTAAACAGTCTCACTTCAGGATCCAAGAAGTGCATCTCTTGCATTTAGACAAGTGCTTAGCAAAACTGTTAAATAAAAACTAGCATCAAGTAATGTACGAGAGCTCTATTCATAATAGCTAAACACTAAAAGTTATCAGGATGTCCGTCCGCAGATGCATTCATAAGTAGATCATGACACAGACATGTCAAGGGGAGCATAGTACAGCACACCCGAAACACGCACCTCTGACAAAAAGGTTATTCTGGACGGATTAGTTTTCAGAAAACATCAGCACCAGAAGAATCCTGGAAAACCAAGGAGAAGTGCCATTTTATGAAGCAGATTTACATTTATTAAGGATATCTCCATCTGTAAGGGTGTGTCCCTCTCTGGGACAGGATAGGATGATGACATCTCCAGATGGTCAACACCAAAATCAGACTGATTATATTTTTTGCAGCCAAAGATGGAGAAGCTTTATACAGTCAGCAAAAACAAGAATGGGAGCTGACTGGAGCCCAGATCATGAACTCCTTACTGCAAAATTCAGACTTAAATGGAAGAATGTAGGGGAAATCACTAGACCATTCAGGTATGACCTATATCAAATCCCTTATGACTATCCAGTGGAAGTGACAAATAGATTTAAGGCATTAGATCTGATAGACAGAGTGCCAGAAGAACTATGAATGGAGGTTCGTGACACTGTACATGAGGCAGTGATCAAGACCACTCCCAAGAAGGAGAAATGGAAAAAGGCAAAATGGTTGTCTGAGGAGGTCTTACAAATAGCTGAGGAAAGCAGAGAAGCTAAAGGCAAAGGAGAAAGGAAAGATATACCCACTTGAATGCAGAGTTCCAAAGAATAGCAAGGAAAGATAAGAAAGCCTTCCTCAGTGATCAACACAAAGAAAGAGAGGAAAACAATAGAATGGGGAAGACTAGAGACCCCTTCAAGAAAATAAGAGATACCAAGGGAACATTTCGTGCAAAGATGGGCACAATAAAGGACAGAAATGACATGGACCTAACAGAAGCAGAAGATATTAATACACAGGAGAACTATACAAAAAAAAACCTTCATGACCCAGATAACCACAATGGTATGATCACTCACCTAGAACCAGACATCCTGGAATACGAAGTCAAGGAGGCCTTAGGAAGCATAACTACAAAGCATAATAACAAAGCTACTGGAGGTGATGCAATTCCGACTGAGCTATTTCAAATCCTAAAAGATGATGCTCTGAAAGTGCTGCACTCTATATCCCAGCAAATTTGGAAAACTCAGGAGTAGCCATGGGACTAGAAAAGGTCAGTTTTCATTTCAATCCCAAAGAAGGTCAATGCCAAAGAATGTTCAAACTACCGTACAATTGCACTCATCTCACACACTAGCAAAGTAATGCTCAAAATTCTCTAAGCCAGGCTTAAACAATACGTGAACCATGAACGTCCAGATGTTCAAGCTGGATTTAGAAAAGTAAGAGGAAACAGAGATCTATTTGCCAACATCTGCTGGATCATAGAAAAAATAACAGAATTCCAGAAAAATATCTACTTCTGCTTTATTGATTATGCCAAAGCCTTTGACTGTGTAAATAACAATAAACTGTGAAAAAGTCTTAAATAGATGAAAATACCAGACCACCTGACCTGCCTCCTGAGAAATATGTATGGAGGTCAAGAAGTAACAGTTAAACATGGACAAGGAACAAGGGACTGGTTCCAAATCGGGAAAGGAGTACATCAAGACTGTATATTGCTACCCTGTTTATTTAACTTATATGCAGAGTACATTATGTGAAATGCTGGGCTGGATGAAAGACAAGCTGGAATCAAGACTGCTGGGAGAATTATCAATAACCTCGGATACACAGATGACACAACCCTTATGGCAGAAAGTGAAGAGGAACTGAAGAGCCTCTTGATGAAAGTGAAAGAGGAGAGTGAAAAAGTAGGCTTAAAACTCAACATTCAGAAAACTAAGATAAGGTCATCTGGTCCCATCACTTCATGGGAAATAGATGGGGAAACAATGGAAACAGTGAGAGACTTTATTTTGGGGAGCTCCAAAATTACTGCACATGGTGACTGAAACCATGAAATTCAAAGACACTTGCTTCTTGGAAGAAAAGTTATGACCAACCTGGACAGCGTATTAAGAAGCAGAGACATTACTTTGCCAACAAAGCTCTGTCTAGTCAAAGCTATGGTTTATCCAGTAGTCATGTATGGATGTGAGAGTTGGACTATGAAGAAAGCTGAGCGCCGAAAAATTGATTCTTTTGAACTGAGGTGTTGGAGAAGACTCTTGAGAGTCCCCTAGACTGCAAGGAGATCCAACCAGTCCATCCTAAAGGAAATCAGTCCTGAATAGTCATTGGAAGGACAGATGCTAAAGCTGAAACTCCAACACATTGGCCACCTGATGTGAAGAATTGACTCATCTGAACAACCCTGATGCTGGGAATGATTGAAGGCAGGAGAAGGGGACGACAGAGGAGCAGATGGTTGGATGGCATCACTGACTTGACGGACATTAGTTTGAGCCAGCTCTGGGAGTTGGTGATGGAAGGGGAAGCCTGGCGTGCTGCAGTCCATGGGGTTGCAAACAGTTTGTCTTGACTGAGTGATTGAACTGAACTGAACTTGCACCATTTCAGGAAGTGACTCAGTTTTCCCAGGTATCTTTCAAGTATACACAAATGCGTGGCATATATTAAACCTTTGATTGTTTTTCTCTAGTTCATCTCCCTTTCATTATGAGAATCTCAATGAAAAACATCGAAGGGTAGAGAGAAAATTATCTTTCCTCTCATATAATGCAACACAATAGTATTCAGAGATACAAAGGAATGAACCACCAACCCATTTATTAAAAAAGCATGAATCTAACACATTACTAAGTGAAAGAATCCAGCCTCAAGTGCTACACACTGTACAAACTTACAAGACATTCTAGAAAAGGCAAAACAGACATGAAAAACAATTTATGGACTATGTGGTTGAAATATTTTATATGGTATTGTAGTGATGAATACCTGCCACTATGCATTTGTCTAAGCACATATATTTTTGTTTTTAGAACCCAACAAGTAAATTATTACCTATTCACACTTATTTATTTGTAGTATGGGAATGTCAAAGACTGGAATGCAGAATTTAACAAACAATCTAACTGATTGAGAAATGTATGAAAAACTTCAGGACTTCCCTGGAGGTCCAGTGATTAAGACTCTACGATGCCAATGCAGGAAATGTGGGTTCAATTCCTGGTCAGGGACCTAAAATCCCACAAGCCATATAGCACAGCCAAGAGATTTTTTTTAAAAAAGAAGAAAAAGAAAAAACCAACTCTTGCTGGTAGGACAAAATGAGCTGACCTAAGTTCACTGTGGCAATGAATGGAATCTGCAGGCCAAAGGCAAAATGTACCATGCGTAAACAATAGACTCTGTAAGTTCTTTCCTATGGGAGGTTGTAGCTAACAGGACTGAAACTACTGTATCAGTCATCGAATGGAACAAGCACTGAATTTGATAAATGAGAAGTAGTGGAAGCCAGGTTTCCTACCACTGGAGTGGGAAGTTACAGGCAGACAAAGGGAGAAGGTTACAATACCTGTGTCATAACAGATCAGGTTGGAGACATAATCATAAACTGTCTTTAAACACATAGCTCCCTGTGAAAATCTTCATAACTGTGTGTATTGCATAGTCTGGGATACGTGCATATGTACTTTCATGCATTGTCTACTGAGAATAGTAAGTTCCCACATGCAAGTTTTTATTACCATTCTCTAAGAAAAAGGAACAAGGGCTCTTTAAATAGGTGGCTGATATTAGGACTGAGACAGTAAATATGGAAAGCAAGATAATCTTAAAATATGAGAAAGACGTACCAAAAAACCCCACAAAAGCTGAATTATATAAAACAAAAACAGGAGGGCATGGAAAAAGCTCTCAATAGCCAAAGCAAGAATAAACTAAGCAGTCTAATAACGTAGTGTTGGATTATAACCAAAACTTTAAAATAATTTTCATGTGTCCAAACTGGTTTAAAAAAAAGTTTCCTGGGTTTTATGAGTAGTGTTGAATAAAAATCTCAATGCAGAAAGAGTCTAAACAATTGATACAGACTCTCAGCTGTCCATCAAGTATGTGAAGCTAACTTCCCTCTCCTCAAATGTGGGTCCTGCATTATGACTTCCTCCTTAAATAAGGCACACAGGATGGACATGGGGAAAATCAACAATAAAGACAAATAACAAATGTTGGCAAAAATGTACAGAAATTGGAACTCAAACTTTACTTGTGAAGATGTAAAATGGTGCAATCGATGTGTATAAAACTTCAGCATTTTCTCAAAAATATCAAAATGTAATTATCACGTTTTGGAAGCTCCACTCCTAGACATACATACAAAGAATTTAAAACAGGTATTCAAATATAAAGTTGTACACCAATACTCATAGCAGCACTGTTCTCAACAGCCAGGGTGAAAACAATGAAAATGTCCACCAACAGCTGAATGAATAAGCAAAATAAGGTAGATACATCCATAAGATGCATTACTCTGCCATATAAAGGAATATAGTAATACATGCCATATAGTAGAGCCACAGCTGCAGAAAACAGTAGGGAACTCCTCAAAAACAAACACAGAGTTAACATAGAATCCATCAATTTCGGTCTAGGGAATATTTAAAACCCTAGAACTGAAGCAGATATTCGTATCCCATATTCATAGCAGCATTATTCACAGTATCCAAAAGATGGAAGCAACATAAGCATTCAACAGATGAATGGATAAGCACAGTGTAGTATATACACAATGGAATATGATTCAACCTTTAAAAACAAGATAACTCCCACACGTGCTCTAATGTGAATGAACCTTTAAGTCATTATGTAAAGTGAAACAAGGCCGACACAAAAGGAAAAATGTTCCATGATTCCACTAGTATGAGATATCCATATAAGACAAATTCCAAGTAGAATAAGGTAGCCAGGGATTGAGGGTGGTGGGTGTTTAATGGTTGCAGTGTCACTTCAGGAAAAGGAAAAGATTCTGGAGATAAATGCTGAGGATATTTTTACAACGTGACTGCAGTTAATGCTATAGAAGTGCATACTTAAAATGACTCAAATGATAAATATTATATGTTTGTAATCACAATTAAAAAATGATACAGGTTACAACATGGAAAAGCACTGAAAACATCCTCAGTGAAAGAACCCACACAGAAAAAGCCATGCAGATCATAGTCATCTTGTCACTTTAAATCCTCGAAAGTTTATGACGTAAGGGAAAGCCCCAGTGGTGGTCCCAGAAAAAGAAAAGCACATTAGAATGGAGAAAGACATTTGCACAAAGTTTGGGCAGCTGATGCATGTTGAAGTGGTCCTATGGATAGGATTGTAATGAGGACACCATAACTATCCCCCATTTGGGGGTTATGGGCTGGTTCCCTGGGGAAATGACCCTGTTTTAGGTAAAACACATTGCATTTTTCAGTGTGAATATAGAAAACTTTGTACCACTATTTAAACTTGAAGCTTTTGAAATTTTACTAGAAAGTAAATTACTTTTCAATACAACCATATAAGTCACATGCCAGAATATCAGAGATGGCATGAAACACTGTAATAGAGTCCAAGATTAATCAGACCAAATTCAACTAAAGTAGTGATGCTAACTGCCTTGTAGTAGTCCACATGGTATTAAAAGTCACTGTAGGAAGAGCAGCCACCATGCCTTGAGTGATGTGGATGGCCCTGATGGAACTGAAACTATGAGATGTCTGAATTCTAGTTTTCCATATAACACTACACCAAAGCAACTGTCAGAACTATAAAGTGAATTCAGGGACTTCCCTTGCAGTCCAGTGGTGAAGGTTCTGCACATCCACTGCAGGGGGTCCAAGTTTAATCCTTGGTCAGGGAACTAAGACCCAACATGCTGAGTTGCATGGCCAAAAAATAAATCAGTAGAACTGCAAGATCATGTGTGATTTTCTACACTAATAATGAACTATCAGAAAGAGAAAGTAAGAAAATAACCCCCTGTACAATTGCATCTCCCCAAAACTAGAAATTTAACCAAGGAGTTGAAAGAGCTGCAAGCTAAAAACTGCAAGACACAGTGCTCAATTAAACTGAACAGATATGAAAAGATATCCCATGCTCATGGGTGACAATACCGTTAAAACCTCCATTCTAACCAAAGTAACTACACATTCATGCAATCACTACCAACATCTCATTGACATTTTTCACAGAAATAAAAACAATGTTAACATCCGTGTGGAACCACAAAGGACCCAGAAGAGCCAAACCGACCCTGAGAAAGGAGAACAGGTGGGCAGCATCTCCATCCCTGACTTCAATCTACATTACGCACCTAAAGGCACCACAAGACGTGTGGAACTGTATCAGAAACAGGCACAGATACCAGAGACCCAGAAATAAACCTGCAGGTTCATGGTAATCAATTTACAAGAAAGGAGCTAAGAACACACACCCAGGAAAGGACAGTCCCCTCAATAAGCCATGCTGGGGAAAATGGACACCACACACCAAGGAAGGACACTGGACACCATTCTATACCACAGACAAAAACTGACTAAAAACTCACAACTTTCCACATCAAGCCCTAACTGTCCTGGGTCCTCTGAAGACAGACACTCAACAACAGCCACACACAGAAAGTTTCTTCCCTATTTTCCTCACCTTTTCCTTCAGCGGCACCACCTCCCCACAGGTCCTGAGGAAACCAGACTCCTGTCAGCCTGAACTGAACCCCACAAAATCCCAGAGCTGAAGCACCAGCAGGTCCTGAGGAGAACAGACTCCCATCAGCCTGAACTAACCCCACAATGTCCGAAAGCCAAAGCCATAATGGGTCCTGAGGGGCCAGATTCCCATCACCCTGGATTGAACCCCAAAATGTATCAAAGCTCAAACCCCAGTGGGTCCTGAGAAGACCAAACTCCCGTCAGCTTAAGCTGAACCCCCACAACATCCCAAAGCTGAAGCCCCAGTGAGTCCTCAGTGGCCAGACTCTCGTCTCCCTGAACTGAACCCCACAATGTCCCAAAGCTGAAATCCCAGTGGGTCCTGAAAAGACCAGACTCCTGTCAGCCTGAACTGAACCCAGAGCTGAAGCACCAGCAGGTCCTGAGGAGACCAGACTCCCATCAGCCTGAACTAACCCCACAATGTCCCAAAGCCAGAGCCATACTGGGTCCTGAGGGTCCAGACTCCCATCACCCTGGATTGAACCCTAAATGTATCAAAGTTGAAACCCCAGTGGGTCCTGAGGAGACCAGACTCCCGTCAGCTTGAACTGAACACCACAATGTCCCAAAGCCAAAACCTGAGCAGGTCCTGAGGAGACCAGACTCCCTGTCTTCCTGAACTGAATCCAACAATGTCCCAAAGCTGAAGCCCCAATGGGTTCTGAGGAGACCAGACTCCCTTCAGCCTGAACTGAACCCACAACGTCCCGAAGCTGAAGCCCCAGTGGGTCCTGAGGAGACCAGACTCCCGTCGGCAGCCACACGCAGCCAGGCGCTCGGTCAGAGCGGGAACGCCGCTTGGGGTGGGGGCGGGGCGGGAGGCGGGCTCCGAGCTCCTGCCAGCCAATGAGAACTGCAGATCAAGCCGCCCTCACTCACGCAGGCGCAGCCAAGCAGAGACTGCGCCCCTCAGGGCAGTTCTGCTGGGTCCATTAAACTATGGAAATTCGAACTGAACATTGCCAATGTCCAAAACTTCTCCAAAATAGTTAAGGAATAATTAACTTGAAATTGTGTAGAATGAAATGTAGTCACCAAATTCACTCAAATTTATTAACAGACATTTAAATTTTGAAACTATCAAAATTGTGGACCTAAACATAGAAAATCTACAAGATCCAGGGTTTGTCCTGTATATCATGAGCTTTGAGTTTTAACACAGAAGCCGTCAGTCCACAAAAGAAAAATATTGTGGACTTTATAGAAATAAAGATGTCTATTCTGAAAGACTTCAGTCAGAAAATCAAAATACAAGCCACAGACTGGGAGAAAAATATTTGCAAAATTCATATCTGATACAGGATGTGGACACAAAATAGACAAAGACCTCTTGAACGACCCTGTAAACAATAAGTGAAGATCTGAACACTCAGCCAAAAAAAGTTATACAGATAGTACAAGACAGAAACACGCTCAACACCATACACCATTCCGTTCCGTTCAGTAGCTCAGTCGTGTCAGGCTCTTTGCGACCCCATGAATCACAGCACGCCAGGCCTCCCTGTCCATCACCAACTCCTGGAGTTCTCTCAAACTCATGTCCACAGAGTCGGTGATGCCATCCAGCCATCTCATTCTCCGTCGTCCCCTTCTCCTCCCGCCCCCAATCCTTCCCAGCATCAGAGTCTTTTCCAGTGAGTCAACTCGTCGCATGAGGTGGCCAAAGTATTGGAGCTTCAGCTTTAGCATCAGTCCTTCCAATGAACACCCAGGATTGATCTCCTTTAGAATGGACTGGTTGGATCTCCTTGCAGTCCAAGGGACTCTCAAGAGTCTTCTCCAACACCACAGTTCAAAAGCATCAATTCTTCGGCGATCAGCTTTCTTCACAGTCCAACTCTCACTTCCATACATGACCACTGGAAAAACCATAGCCTTGACTAGACGGACCTTGGTTGGCAAAGTAATGTCTTTGCTTTTCAATATGCTATATAGGTTGGTTATAACTTTCCTTCCAAGGAGTAAGCATCTTTTAATTTGGGAATTACAAATTAAAGTCACAAGCAATCACACTACACATATTAGGCTGCTAACTCTAAATATATGCCAGTACCAATAGCTGGAGGCTCAGGAATAGCAGGAACGCTCCCTCACTGCTGGTGGGATGCATGCACAGCCACCTTGCAACACAGTTGAGCAGTTTTCTCCAAAGCTAAACAAACCTCACCTTGGGATCCAACAATAGTACTTCCAGTATTTAGGAAACTGCTTTGAAAACTCCATGCCCAAATGCAAACAAAGATGAACTTAGGCACAACAGCACTATCCATAATAGTTAAAAGCTTGAAGTAATCAGGGTATCCTTCAATAGATGAATGAATAACCAAATTGGGGTATATCCATGTCAAAGCAAGTAGAACATGCCACCCCAAAATATGCCTCTCTGCTGTGAGGATTGCTTAAGTCCACTTCCATGAAAAAAAAAAAAAAAAAGAGGACTCTCAGTAAACTAAGTAGCAACTGCTGTCTTGTGATGGACATTTACAACAGAGAAATCTCTGCATTTAAGGGTTGTCCCTGTTTGCACCAGAAATAAAAGGATAATTAAAACTCAAGTAACTTATCAATGTGGAGAAAGAAATGGCAACCCACTCCAGTGTTCTTGCCTGGAGAATCCCAGGGACGGGGGAGCCTGGTGGGCTTCCGTCTATGGGGTCACACAGAGTCGGACACGACTGAAGTGACTTAGCAGCAGCAGCAGCAACTTATCAATGGAGAGGTCCTGACTTAAATCTATAAACAATCATACCCTTCTTTACTGTGTTTTGTGTAATTACCTTCCATAATGGGCCTCTCCCATTCTTCAGCGTCTTTTTTTAGTTGAAGATGGCATTTAAGGTGACGACTTCGGACATTTCAGGGTTTCAGCTCAGGTTTCTTTGGTAGCTCCCCTGTATACAGAAGCTATTTGTTGTTTTAGTCACTAAGTCGTGTTCGCCTCTTTGCGACCCCACGGACTGTAGCCCGCCAGGCTCCTCCGTCCATGGGATTCCCCAGGCAAGAATACTGGAGTGGGTTGCCATTTCCTTCTCCAGGGGATCTTCCCAACCCAGGGATTGAGCCTAGGTCTCCTGTATTATAGGCAGATTCTTTACCACAAAGCCACCAGGGAAGCATAGAGGAGGTATGCTTCTGTTTTTTCTCCTGGTAATTTGTCTTTTATTATAGAAGGGCAGAGTGAAAATTGTTTTTCCTCCCATACACATTCAATGGAGTATTACTCATCAGTAGTAAGGAACGAGCCACCAAACCTTGAAAAGCATGGTTAAATCTCACGTGTATATCACTCAGTGAAAGGATACAGTCTGGAGAGACAGCACACAGTATGACCTCATTTATGACCTTCTAGGAAAAGCAAAGCTACATAGATGATAAGCAGACCATCTGCTCCCTGTGATGCTTTAGGATGGACACCTGTCACTATGCCTTTGTCTACGCTCATCGATTTGTATAGCTCAAGGGATCAAACAATCTATTCAAGTATAGTTATATAGAGTGTAGGAGAGTCGCAGGACAGAATACACAATGCAATAAAACCTAACCACACTAGAAATGCACGAAAAAGACATCTCACTGTGGGAGATGGGGAAATGTGTTGACTTTGGAACTGAATGAATCGACACACAAAACGCAAAATGGCCTGCACATAAACACTGGGCTTCATTTTACAGAGATCTTTCCAGAGTGCAGTAGGTGGAAATCTGAGACCACTGTACATGTAATCTGAAGAGGAGAAAAGAGCTGACAAGTGCAAATGGTGGGGGCCAGGCCCCTCGATGCAGGAGTGGGAAGTTACAGATAAGCAAAGAACAAGAGGAGGACGCTGAGCCCCTGACCACCACTCCTTCTGGCTCTGAGTTGTGTCCGACAGGACCACCATCACCTGCACGTAGGTGCTATAACCCTTCTGCCCCCTCCTGGCCTTTCCCCTTCCTCCCTGCAATGAGTCCAGTGACATTTCCAGCCTGCAACCCTCTCCCAGGCCAGGTGCATCTCTCCATCCACGGCCTCCCCATCTCATCCTGGGGACTAACAGGCCCTCAAGGACTGCAATCCTGCTGCTCTCCACACCCAGAGGCAGCCCCAACTTCTCCAGATGCTGAGCCCAGACACCTGGTGTAACCGAGCAGGAGCCTATGGGGCCCTCCCAGGACAGACCCTGTCCCATATCCTCTGCTATAGCTTCTCTCTGAAGTATGGAGATAATAAATAGTATCTGAAGCACACTCAGGGAGTTGTTTTAAAGCTGCTAAAAGCCCCACTGAGTGGAAGAAGTTAACTACTTGATAAGCATGAACACGTCACTCCCAGAGTGTCCAGTGCCTGAGGATTTGTGAGGTTAGCCGCCTGTTACCTCACCAACCAGAGAACGGCGCACCAGTGAATCACATACTCAGTGACCCCCTCCTTCATGTGGCCTGTAAAACTGCTTTCCTGAAACCCTCCAGGGATTTCAGGGTTTAGAGCACGAGTTACCTGTCTCCACGTATCGGTGCCTTTACAATTAACGCCGCACTTTGCTTTACTGCAACTGGTGTCAGGCGACTGGCTTTACTGCACTCAGGTGTCTGAACTCAAGTTTGGTTGCCAGTTCCTTGTGCCCCAGGGACTGTTAGCTCCTTCTCCAGGGCATATGGCCAACCCCCACGCTAATTCCCCTCTACACCCACGGCCCAAGCCTAATCCCTCCATCAGGCCCTACAAAGCTCCCTGCCCTCACGGTGCGTCTCACATCCCACCCAACATGGTCTTTCTGAAGCCTGAACAAGACCATGCCCCGCTCCTACCTGTGATTCCCCTCACCTGATGAAGCGAGGCCTTGATCCGTTCCAGGTGACTCCAGGATCCTCATTCTCTCCAGACTCCACGTGTGTGACCGCTGTCTGTGCCGATCTATATGGGCCTGTGGTGATATCCTAAAATAAGGGTTATTTTATACACAGATAATGGGGTGAATGGTGGCCCCAAAAGATGTGTCCCCCCAGAACACGGGAACAGGCCCATATCTGGGAAAAGGGTCTTTGTAGATGGTAGTTAAGGATATCAAGGTAAGGTCATCTAGGGTGAGGCTGACCTCCAATCCATGACAGAGTCCTTAAAAGAGCTAAAAGAGGACACAGATGAGAAGCCTCGTGAAGATGGAGGCAGAGATGGGAGGGAGGGGGCCACAAGCCCCGGGACCCTTGGAGCCCCAAAACTGGAGAAGGCAGGAAGGACCCTATCCTGGAGCCTTTGGAGGGACCTCAGCCCTGTACCATCTTGATCTCAGGTGTCTGGTCTCCAGGACTGGGGGAGGATGAACTCCTGTTGCTTCAAATCACCCAACATGAGGTCGTTTGTTAGAGAAGCCACAGAGAACTCACACAGGCCTGCTTTGTAGGATTCTAGAAGTGTGGGTCTCACTAAAGGAAGATGGACGCTGGATTACAGAACCCTTAGAGTCAGCACCGGGCCCTCAGAAATGCTAAAGCAGTGGCTGAACCCCAAAAGGTTGAGGGGTCAACTCTGAACACTGTCCCGAGGGGTACTGGCTGCACATGCCTCCCCAGGTTCTTACACCTGTATGTGGTGTAGTAAGTATCTAGTCCTGACTGAGGACATTCAATGTCACTGTTCACATTGCTCATTAAGAACCCACCAGTTACACAGGTGAAAACCCACTTAGGATGCTTGCTACACCAATGAGCAATTCTGAAGATGGTCAGGGGTGGGGACTTACGTGCAGACAGCAGCCCATCCACTCTCCCACCCCCTCCTCCATACTCCCAACCCCTCCTCCACACTCCTGACCCCCTCCTCTACCCTCCCAACCCCCCACCCCCACTTCCACAAGGAGGCTCCTCAGTGGGAAGCTTTGGGACCATGCAGAGGCATCTTGAAGTAAATGCTGCCTGATCCCTAGGCTAGCTGCTCCTGAACATTCTCCACCCATCCCAGTTAAAATACTCGAATATGTGCAAAAAAAATTAGAGATACCAAGGGAACATTTTATGCAAAGATGGGCTCAATAAAAGACAGAAATGGTATGGACCTAACGGAAGCAGAAGATATTAAGAAGAGGCAGCAAGAATACACAGAACTGTACAAAAAAGACCTTAATGACCCAGATAACCATGACGATT
Organism: Moschus berezovskii; assembly: GCF_049115385.1. Taxonomy (NCBI): domain Eukaryota; kingdom Metazoa; phylum Chordata; class Mammalia; order Artiodactyla; family Moschidae; genus Moschus; species Moschus berezovskii. Next base: position 15,624,484 of record NC_142460.1, on the reverse strand, counting down.
TGATCACTCACCTAGAGCCAGACATCCTAGAGTGTGAAGTCAACTGGGCCTTAGGAAGCATCGCTATGAACAAAGCTAGTGAAGGTGATGGAATTCCAGCTGAGCTATTTGAAATCCTGAAAGATGATGCTGAGAAAGTGCTGCACTCAATATGCCAGCAAATTTGGAAAACTCAGCAGTGGCCACAGGGCTGGAAAAGGTCCGTTTTCATTCCAATCCCAAAGAAGGGCAAAGCCAAAGAATGTTCAAACTACCACACAGCTGCATTGATTTCACATGCTAGCAAAGTAATGCACAAAATTCTCCAAACAAGGCTTCAACAGTCCATGAACCAAGAACTCCCAGATGTTCAAGCTTGATTTAGAAAAGGCAGAGTTACCAGAGATCAAGTTGCCAACATCTCTTGGATCATAAAAAAACAAGAGAATTCCAGAAAAACATCTACTTCTACTTCACTGACCATGCTAAAGCATTTGACTGTGTGAATCACAACAAACTGTGGAAAATTCTTAAGCAGATGGGAATACCAGACCACCTTATCTGCCTCCTGCAAAACTTTATCCCAGTCAAGAAGCAACAGTTAGAACCGGACATGGATCACTGGACTTTTTCCAAATTGGGAAAGAAGTATGTCAAGACTGTATATTGCCACCCTGCTTATTTAACTTACATGCAGAGTACATCACGAGAAATGCCAGGCTGGATGAAGCACAAGCTGGAATCAAGATTGCCAGGAGAAATATCAATAAACTCAGAGATGCAGATGACACCACCCTTATGGCAGAAAGTGAAGAGGAACTAAAGAGCCTCTTGATGAAAGTGAAAGAGGAGAATGAAAAAGTAGGCTTAAAAGTCAACATTCAAAAAACTAAGATCATGGCATCCAGTCCCACCACTTCATGGCAAATAGATGGGGAAACAATGGAAACAGTGAGAAACTTTGTTTTCTTGGGCTCCAAAATCACTGCACATGGTGACTGCAGCCATGAAATTAAAAGATGCTTGTTCCTTGGAAGAAAAGCTATGCCCAACCTAGACAACGTATTAAAAAGCAGAGACATTACTTTGCTGACCAAGGTCCATCTAGTCAAAGCTATAGTTTTTCCAGTAGTCATGTATGGATGTGAGAGTTGGGCCATAAAGAAAACTGACTGCCAAAGAATTGATGCTTTTGAACTGTGGTGTTGGAGAAGACTCTTGAGAGTCCCTTGGACTGCAAGGAGTTCAAACCAGTCATTCCTAAAGGAAATCAGTCCTGAATAGTCATTGGAAGGATTGATGCTGAAGCTCCAAAATATTGGCCTCCTGATGCGAAGAACTGACTCATTTGAAAAGACCCTGATGCTCGGAAAGATTGAAGGTGGGAGGAGAAGGGGACAAGAGAGGATGAGATGGTTGGATGGCATCACTGACTCTATGGATATGAGTTTGAGCAAGCTCTGGGAGTTGGTGATGGACAGGGAAGCCTGGCGTGCTGTAGTCCATGGGGTCGCAAAGAGTCAGACACGACTAGGCACTGAACTGAACTAGGGAACATTGAGTTAAAATCATGAGGTATCACACCATACTTATTAGGGCTACTAAACTCCATATACGTGACAATATCCACTGCTGGAGGATGAGGAACAAGAAGTCCCCCTCACTGCTGGTGGGATGTGTGTACGGCCACTTTATAACACAGCTGGGCAGTGTTCTCCAAAGCCAAGACACTGGATCCAACAATCATGGGTTCAGTGTTGTCAACTGCTTTGAAAACTTATCCCAAATTCAAACAAGGATACAATTATGCACAGCAGCACTATTCATAATAGCTAAATAATTGAAAAAAATAATCAGGATATCCTTCAATTGATAAAAGCATAAGCAAAGTGGGTTACATCCATGATAAGATGAGTAGAATATGCCACCCCAAAATATGCCTCTCTGGCATAAGGATTATTTCAGTCTAACTTTAAAAAAAAAAAAAAACAGAAATCTCAGGAAACTAAGTAGCAATTACCCTTTTGTGAAGGACATTTACAACAGAGAACTCTACATATTTAAGCGCTATGCCTCTTTGCACCAGAAGTAGACGACAAGTGACTCTCAAGTAATTCTTATTGACTTGAAGAGAGACAGGAAGATGGCAGAGGAATAGGACAGGGAGACCACTTTCTCCACCACAAATTCATCAAAAGAACATTTGAACACTGAGTAAACCCCACAAAAAAACTTCTGAATGCTGGCAGAGAACATCAGGCACCCAGAAAAGCAGCCCGTTGTCTTTGAAAGGAGGTAGGAAATAATATAAAAGATAAAAAGAGAGGCAAAAGAGGGAGGGACGGAGATCCGTCCTGGGAAGGGAGGCTTAAAAAAAAGAGAGAAGTTTCAAAACACCTGGAAACACTCTCTGGCGAGTCTGTGGCAAACCTTGGAACCTCAGAGGGCAACATCACCAGGAGGAAAAATAAATAAATAATTAAAACCCACAGACTAAGTGCCCAGAGGTAACTCAGCGGTGAAGCTGCGCAACCGCCTGCACCCCCCACTAGCAAGTGGGGGCTGGGCAGGGAGGCGTGGGCTGCATCACTTGGAGTAAGGACCGGGCCTGGATGCCCCGGGGGCAATCTGAGGGCGCTAACTTAAGATAGCTAAGCAGACTGTGGGATAGCTACCCCGCGAAAAGGCAAAAAGCCCCAACCTAAGACACCACCAGACCCGCTCACAGAACAAAGGACTGAACAGAGCTAGCCGGCTGCAGTAAGCCCATCCACCATTCCCCACCAAGACAGGCAGAGGAGGGCAGCCAGAACCAGAAGCGGGCATTCGCAGCCCCAGAGAGGCATCTGATACCAAGCTGCCAGCAGGCTTCATTGCTAACCAAGACTTCTTGGGTTCTGGCCGGTCAATATCCGCCTGAGAAGGTGCGCTGGCTGTACACCCAGAAAACCGAGTGGCAGGGACCGGGGAGGCGATAAGTCGCAGCGACCACGCTCGCCAAACACCTGGTCACCTGAGCTGCTCATACCGGGGAAGGGCACAAAACGCAGACCCAACCAAGTCTGGGACTTTGTGGAGTACCTGAGAACCTGAACCTGAGCGGCTCAGACCTGTGAAGTGCATACAACCCAGCGCTGGCCTCAGACAGTTCCAGGCAAAGCAACCTAGAGCCTGAGCAGCATAAACAGGGAAAGCACACACGCCGTGAGCAGGGGCAACCCCAGTGTAGCCGAGACACTGCGAGCACTCCCCACAGACGCCAGTGATATTTGTTAGCAGTGTTCCTCCCTCCCCACAGCACGACTGAACAGCTGAGCCTAAAAAAGTCCACCACCGCCCCCTGGTGTCAGGACGGGAATTAGACACTGAAGAGACCAGCAAACAGAGGAGCTTAAACAGAAGGAACTGCCTTGGAAGTGACAGATGGAGAAGTCTTGAGCCTGCTGCAAGAATAAGGCTGAAAACCAGAGGCAGAGGCTTCAGTCCAAACCCTGAGAACACCAGAGAACTCCTGTTCCAGGGAACATTAATCGATAGGAGCTCATCAAATGCCTCCATACCTACACTGAAACCAGGCACCACCCAAGGGTCAACAAGTTTCAGAGAAAGACATACTACGCAAACTCTCCAGCAACACAGGAGAATTACCCTGAGCTTCAACATACAGGCTGCCCAAAGCCACTCCAAACCCACTGACATCTCAAACTCATTACTGGAAACTTCATTGCACTCCAGAGAGAAGAAATCCAGCTCCACCCACCAGAACACCGACACAAGATTCCCTAAGCAGCGAAACTTGACAAGCCACCCGTCCAAGCCCACACACAGCAAGGAAACTACATAATAAAGAGAACTCCACAAACTAGCAGAAGACGGAAAGGCCACCCCAAACACAGCAATATAAGCAAGATGAAGAGGCAGAGAAATACCCAGCAAGTAAAGGAACAGGATAAATGCCCACCAACACAAACAAAAGAGGAAGATATAGGGAATTTACCTGATAAAGAATTTCAATTATTGATAGTGAAAATGACTCAAAATCTTGAAAACAAACTGGAGTTACAGATAAATAACCTGGAGACAAGGATCGAGAAGATGCAAGAAAGGTTTAACAAGGATCTAGAGGAAATAAAAAAGAGTCAATATACAATGAATAATGCAATAGATGAGATGAGAAACACTGGAGGGAACAAACAGTAGAATAATGGAGGCAGAAGACAGGATAAGCGAGCTAGAAGATAGAATTGTAGAAATAAATGAAACAGAGAGAAAAAAAAACGAATTGAAAGAAATGAGGACAATCTCAGAGACCTCTGGGACAAGGTCAAACACCCCAACATTCGAATCATAGGAGACCCCGAGGAGAAGACAGAAAGAAAGACCATGAGAGAATGCTTGAGGAGACAATAGTTGAAAACTTCCCTAAAATGGGGAAGGAAGCAATCACCCAAGTCCAAGAAACCAAGAGAGTCCCTAATAGGATAAACCCAAGGCGAAATACTCCAGTTCAGTTCAGTTCAGTTCGGTCGCTCAGTCGTGTCCGACTCTCCGCGACCCCATGAATCACAACACTTCAGGCCTCCCTGTCCATCACCAACTCCCGGAGTTCACTCAAACTCATGTCCACAGAGTCGGTGATGCCATCCAGCCATCTCATTCTCTGTCGTCCCCTTCTCCTCCCGCCCCCAATCCTTTCCAGCATCAGAGTCTTTTCCAGTGAGTCAACTCGTCGCATGAGGTGGCCAAAGTATTGCAGTTTCAGCTTTAGCATCACTGCTTCCAATGAACACCCAGGATTGATCTCTTTTAGAATGGACTGGTTGGATCTCCTTGCAGTCCAAGGGACTCTCAAGAGTCTTCTCCAACACCACAGTTTAAAAGCATCAATTCTTCGGCAATCAGCTTTCTTCACAGTCCAACTCTCACATCCATACATGACCACGGGAAAAACCATAGCCTTGACTAGACGGACCTTGGTTGGCAAAGTAATGTCTCTGCTTTTTAATATACTATCTAGGTTGGTCATAACTTTCCTTCCAAGGAGTAAGCGTCCTTTAATTTCATAGCTGCAATCAGCATCTGCAGTGATTTTGGAGCCCAAAAAAATAAAGTCTGACACTGTTTCCACTGTTTTTCCATCTATTTCCCATGAAGTGATGGGACCAGATGCCATGACCTTTGTTTTCTGAATGTTGAGCTTCAAGCCAACCTTTTCACTCTCCTCTTTCACTTTCATCAAGAGCCTTTCGAGTTCCTCTTCACTTTCTGCCATAAGGGTGGTGTCATCTGCATATCTGAGGTTATTGATATTTCTCCCGGCAATCTTGATTCCAGCTTGTGCTTCTTCCAGACCAGCGTTCCTCATGATGTACTCTGCATAGAAGTTAAATAAGCAGGGTGACAAAATACAACCTTTACGTACTCCTTTTCCTATTTGGAACCAGTCTGTTGTTCCATGTACAGTTCTGACTGTTGCTTCCTGACCTGCATACAGGTTTCACAATAAACTACGGAAAATTCTGAAAGAGATGGGAATACCAGACCACCTGACCTGCCTCTTGAGAAATACTCCAAGACACATATTAATCAAATTAACAACGATTAAACACAAAGACCAAATATTAAAAGCAGCAAGGGAAAAGCAACAAATAACACACAAGGGGATTCCCATAAGGATAAGAGCTGATCTTTCAACAGAAACTCTTCAGGCCAGGAGGGAATGGCAGGGCATACTTAAAGTGATGAAAGAAAATAACCTACAGCCCAGATTACTATACCCAACAAGGATCCCATTCAAATATGAAGGAGAAATCAAAAGCTTTACAGACAAGCAAAAGCTGAGAGAATTCAGCATCACTACCAAACCAGCTCTCCAACAAATGATAAAGGATCTTCTCTAGACAGGAAACACAGAAAGGGTGTATAAACTCGGACCCAAAGCAATAAAGAAAATGGCTACGGGATCGTACTTATCAATAATTACCTTAAACGTAAATGGGTTGAATGCCCCAACCAAAAGACAAATGCTGGCTGAATGGATACAAAAACAAGACCCCCATATATGTTGTCTGCAAGAGACCCACCTCAAAACGAGGGACACACACAGACTGAAAGGGAAGGGCTGGAAAAAGATATTCCATGCAAATAGAGACCAAAAGAAAGCAGGAGTAGCAATGAAACTAGAACACTCCCTAACACCATACACAAAAATAAACTCAAAATGGATTAAAGATCTAAATGTAAGACCAGAAACTGTGAAACTCCTAGAGGAGAACGTAGGCAAAACACTCTCCGACATAAATCACAGCAGGATCCTCCATGACCCACCTCCCAGAATATTGGAAATAAAAGCAAAAATAAACAAATGGGACCTAATTAAAATCAAGAGCTTCTGCACAGCAAAGGAAACTATAAACAAGGTGAAAAGACAGCCTTCAGAATGGGAGAAAATAATAGCAAATGAAACAACTAACAAAGAATTAATCTCCAAAATATACAAGCAGCTCCTGCAGCTCAATTCCAGAAAAATAAATGACCCAATCAAAAAATGGGCCAAAGAACTAAACAGACATTTCTCCAAAGAAGACATAAAGATGGCTAATAAACACGTGAAAAAATGCTCAACATCCCTCATCATCAGAGAAACGCTAATCAAAACCACAATGAGGTACCATTTCACATCAGTCAGATGGCTGCTATCCAAAAGTCTACAAGCAATAAATGCTGGAGAGGGTGTGGAGAAAAGGGAACCCTCTTACACTGTTGGTGGGAATGCAAACTAGTACAGCCACTATGGAGAACAGTGTGGAGATTCCTTAAAAAACTGGAAATAGAACTGCCATATGATCCAGCAGTCGCACTCCTGGGCATACACACCGAGGAAACCAGAACTGAAAGAGACACATGTACTCCAATGTTCATTGCAGCACTGTTTATAATAGCAAGGACATGGAAGCAACCTAGATGTCCATCTGCAGATAAATGGATAAGAAAGCTTTGGTACATATACACAATGGAGTATCCAGTTCAGTTCAGTTCAGTCGCTCAGTCGTGTCCGACTCTCCGTGACAGCATGCCAGGCCTCCCTGTCCATCACCAACTCCCGGAGTTCACTCAAACTCATGTCCACAGAGTCGGTGATGCCATCCAGCCATCTCATTCTCTGTCATCCCCTTCTCCTCCTGCCCCCAATCCCTCCCAGCATCAGAGTCTTTTCCAGTGAGTCAACTCGTCACATGAGGTGGCCAAAGTATTGCAATGGAGTATTACTCAGCCATTACAAAGAATACATTTGAATCAGTTCTAATGAGGTGGATGAAACTGGAGCCTATTATATAGAGTGAAGTAAGCCAGAAAGAAAAACACCAATACAGTATACTAACTCATATATATGGAATTTAGAAAGATGGTAACGGTAACCCTGTATACGAGACAGCAAAAGAGACACAGGTGTATAGAACAGTCTTTTGGACTTTGTGGAAGAGGTGAGGGTGGGATGATCTGGGAGAATGGTATTGAAACATGTATATTATCATATGTGAAACGAATCGCCAGTCCAGGTTCGACGCATGATACAGGATACACGGGGCTGGTGCATGGGGATGACTGAGGATAAGGGGATGAAGGAGTTGAGAGGGGGGTTCAAGAAGGGGAACACATGTACACCCGGGGCGGATTCATGTCAATGTATGGCAAAGCCAACCAATATAATATTGTAAAGTAATTAGCCTCCAATAAAATAAATAAATAAATTTTAAAAAGTAATTCTTGTCAGTGGAGAGGTCATGACTTAAATCTGCAACAATCATACATTTCTTTACTATGTTTGCATGATAACCTGTCATAACAGGCTTCCCCCTTTCCCCAAGGTCTTTCTTTTATTTTTCTCTAAAGACAGTGCTTGAGATGATGGCTTTGGGCATTTCACGGAGTGACGGGTTTCATGGATAGTTCCCCTATATACAGGAGGTATACAAGTTATTGAATGTCTGCTTTTCTCCTGGTGATGTCTCAAACTCACTGCTTTTATACAGGAACTGGATAACGAGGCTGGGCTCCTGAAGGTCACTCCTTCTCATCTAAGTTGCTTCTATCAGTGTTGCAGTTGAAACGTTGTTGCTGAACGAAAAGACTCCAGGATTCTTGGCCTCCTGAGGAGAAGAATTCAATCCAGGGCCAGAGATGAGGCTTGATCACTCAGAGCTTTTGTGTAATAAAGTTTTATTAAAGTATAAACTAGACCATTCAGATATGACCTAAATCAAATCCCTTATGATAATACAGTGGAAGTGAGAAATAGATTTAAGGGACTAGATCAGATAGATAGAGTGCCTGATGAACTCTGGAAGGAGGTTCGTACATTGTACAGGAGACAGGGACCAAGACCATCCCCATGGAAAAGAAATGCAAAACAGCAAAATGCCTGTCTGAGAAGGCCTTACAAATGGCTGTGAAAATAAGAGAAGCGAAAAGCAAAGGAGAAAAGGAAAGATATAAGCATCTGAATGCAGAGTTCCAAAGAATAGCAAGGAGAGATAAGAAAGCCTTCCTCAGCGATCAATGCAAAGAAATAGAGGAAAACAACAGAATAGGAAAAACAAGAGATCTCTTCAAGAAAATTAGAGATTCCAAGGGAACATTTCATGCAAAGATGGGCTCGATAAAGGACAGAAATTGTATGAACCTAACAGAAGCAGAAGATATTAGGAAGAGGTGGCAAGAATACACAGAAGAACTGTACAAAAAAGATCTTCACGACCAAGATAATCACCATAACGTGATCACCGACCTAGAGCCAGACATCTTGGAATGTGAAGTCAAGTGGGCCTTAGAAAGCATCACTACGAACAAAGCTAGTGGAGGTGATGGAATTCCAGTTGAGCTATTTCAAATCCTGAAAGATGATGCTGTGAAAGTGCTGCACTCAATATGCCAGCAAATTTGGAAAATTCAGCAGTGGCCACAGGACTGGAAAAGGTCCGTCTTCATTCCAATCCCAAAGAAAGGGAATGCCAAAGAATGCTCAAACTACCACACAATCGCACTCATCTCACACGCTAGTAAAGTGAAAAGTGAAGTAGCTCAGTCGTGTCCAACTCTTTGCGACCCCGTGGACTGTAGCCCACCAGGCTCCTCCCTCCATGCGATTCTCCAGGCAAGAATACTGGAGTGGGTTGCCATTTCCTTCTCCAGGGGATCTTCCTGCTCAAAATTCTCCAAGCCAGGTTCAGCAATATGTGAACCGTGAACTCCCAGATGTTCAAGCAGGTTTTAGAAAAGGCAGAGGCACCAGAGATCAAATTGCCAACATCTGCTGGATCATGGAGAAAGCAAGAGAGTTCCAGAAAAACATCTATTTCTGCTTCATTGACTATGTCAAAGCCTTTGACTGTGTGGATCACAATAAACTGTGGAAAATTCTGAAAGAGATGGGAATACCAGACCACCTGACCTGCCTCTTGAGAAACCTGAATGCAGGTCAGGAAGCAACAGTCAGAACTGGACATGGAACACCAGACTGGTTCCAAACAGGAAAAGGAGTACGTCAAGGTTGTATATTGTCACCCTGCTTATTTAACTTATATGAAAAGTACATCATGAGGAACACTGGGCTGGAAGAAGCACAAGCTGGAATCAAGATTGCTGGGAGAAATATCAATAACCTCAGATATGCAGATGATACCACCCTTATGGCAGAAAGTGAGAGGAACTCAAAAGCCTCTTGATGAAAGTGAAAGTGAAAAGGTTGGCTTGAAGCTCAACATTCAGAAAACAAAGATCATGACATCTGGTCCCATCACTTCATGGGAAATAGATGGAAAAACGGTGGAAAAAGTGTCAGACTTTATTTTTTGGGGCTCCAAAATCACTGCGGATGCTGATTGCAACCATGAAATTAAAGGACGCTTACTCCTTGGAAGGAAAGTTATGACCAACCTAGATAGTATATTAAAAAGCAGAGACATTACTTTGCCAACAAAGGTCCATCTAGTCAAGGCTATGGTTTTTCCGGTGGTCATGTATGGATGTGAGAGTTGGACTGTGAAGAAAGCTGATCGCCGAAGAATTGATGCTTTTGAACTGTGGCACTGGAGAAGACTCTTGAGAGTACCTTGGACTGCAAGGAGATCCAACCAGTCCATTCTAAAGGAGAATGTTCATTGGAAGGACTGATGCTAAAGCTGAAACTGCAATACTTTGGCCACCTCCTGCGACGAGTTGACTCACTGGAAAAGACTCTGATGCTGGGAAAGATTGGGGGCGGGAGAAGAAGGAGACGACAGAAAATGAGATGGCTGGATGGCATCACCAACTCAATGGACATGAGTTTGAGTGAACTCCGGTAGTTGGTGATGGACAGGGAGGCCTGGCGTGCTGTGATTCATGGGGTGGCAAAGAGTCGGACACGACTGAGCGACTGAACTGAACTGAACTGAAAGGAGATAGAGAAATCTTCTGACATAGGCTTCGGAAGGGGGCAAAAAGAGTACCCCCCTGCTAGTCTTCAGCTGGATGTTATATAGTCACTCAGTTTAGTTCAGTTCAGTTCAGTCGCTCAGTTGTGTCCGACTCTCTGCGACCCCATGAATCAAGGCACGCCAAGTCTCCCTGTCCATCACCAACTCCCGGAGTTCACTGAAACTCATGTCCATCGAGTCGGTGATGCCATCCAGCCATCTCATTCTCTTTCGTCCCCTTCTCCTCCCGCCCCCAACCTTTCCCAGCATCAGAGTCTTTTCCAGTGAGTCAACTTGTCACATGAGGTGGCCAAAGTATTGCAGTTTCAGCTTTAGCATCAGTCCTTCCAATGAACACCCAGGATTGATCTCCTTTAGAATGGACTGGTTGGATCTCTTTGCAGTACAAGGGACTCTCAAGAGTCTTCTCCAACACCACAGTTCAAAAGCATCAATTCTTCGGCGATCAGCTTTCTTCACAGTCCAATTCCCACATCCATACAGCTTTAGCAGTCTGTTAATGAAAGAAGGGAATGTCTTAAAACTCAGAATGGCACTAGGCCCCTCACCCATAAGATGCATTTTGCGATAATCTTGACACCAGACAATTCATCCCGGGCCATAAAATGATTAACTTGAATCTTGTAGAAGGTCAGATTACCATACAAATAGTTTCATTTACATAGATTAGGGGAACAATATCTGAGTATAACATACTGGTTTATCAAGTAGGTTCTGAGCTGTTTGGCAGAACCGACTTGAAGACAGTCTGGGGTAAATGCATAGTACATTAACATAGCTTAAGACCAATATTTCCATAAGAAGAATGCATTGGTTAACTCAAGGTTTGAGAATAGTTAACTCCAGGTTAAACCAGGTGTCATTATGGCAACACAGTATTTTAAGAGAAACCTCCTTTTAAATTTGTATAGAGAAGAAAAAAATATATTGCTAGTTTGTTTCCTCCTGCTGCTTAAGAGATAAAAATGTCTGACACTTGCAGGCTATTTCCTCCGTTGGGTGACCCCTGGCCTTCCTGCCTGTTACCCTTTCACCGTGAAAAGGAAAAGAGAGAAATTATTTTCTTTTCTTTCCTGAGAACAAAGAAGATAAAGAGAACAGTGAGCAGGCTGGATCCCTCCTAGATTTTCCTTCACTGCTCCTAATTTATATTCTGTAACTAAGTCTGCTTTTCTGCTCCCTAATCCCAGGGACGGGGGAGCCTGGTGGGCTTCCGTCTGTGGGGTCACACAGAGTCGGACACGACTGGAGTGATTTAGCAGCAGCAGCAGCTCTGCTTGAGCTGCATCGTGCACCTAGTCTCCTCTAACCCCATGCTACTTACACCCCGCTGCTGGCTTTTCGCACAGACCCCCCCTTGTAGTTTTCCTTCCTTTTGCATTTCAGAAAGAAAGCAGCATTGATGAACTAGAGACAAATGGACCTAATGACCGGGCTACCTGATGCCAGCTCTGATTTCTGTGGGGGTTATTGCTGCTGTTATTTTATAATTTTATTTATTCATTTATTGTCTATTTTGGCTGCGCCATGTCTTCGCGCTGCGTGGACTCTCCTCCAGTTGAGGAGCGTGAACTAGAGACAAATGGACCTAATGACCGGGCTACCTGATACCAGCTCTGATCTCTGTGGGGGTTATTGCTGCTGTCATTTTATAATTTTGTTCATTTACTGTCTATTTTGGCTGCGCCGGGTCTCTGCGCTGCGTGGACTCTCCTCCAGTTGAGGAGCGTGTGGGCTTGTTGCAGTGTGAGGGCTTCTCAGTCAGCTACTGAGCCTGTCCGCGAGAGTCTGGGAGCCACAGCTGCTGAGCCCACGTGCTGCAGCCACAGCAGCCCGCACACCCTGGAGCCTGTGGTCCGTAAGAGAAGACACTGCAATGAGGAGCCCTCACATGGCAAGGAAGAGTAGCCCCCACTCGCTGAGACTAGAGAAAACCCATGCGCAGCAACAAAATCAGTGCAGCCAAAAATAGATGAAATAAACAAGTAAAGTCAACACTTTAAAAAACTAAAGCAAAATAGATAATCAACAAGGACGTACTGTATTGGACAGGCAACTACACTCAACATTTTGTAATAACTTATAAAGGGAAAGATGGTGGAGTAGAAGGACATGTGGTCATCTTCTCCTGCAAGAACTGCAAAATTGCAACTCTCTGTGAAACAACCATCGACAGGAGAATGTTGGATCCCACCAAAAGATACCCCACATCCAAGGGCAAAGGAGATGCCTCGATAAGATGGTAGGAGGGGCAAAATTGCATTTAGAGTCAAACTCCATGCCCACCAGAGACGCTTGGAGGGTTCAAACAAATTCTTGTGTGCACCAGGACACAGGGGCCCCACAGGGACCGACAAGACCTGCCTCCGAGCGTGTGAGGGTCTCCTGAGGAGGCAAGAGTCAGCAGTGGGCTGCCACAGGGACAGGGGCTCTGGCTGCAGCAGACCTGGGTCATGCATCATGTGGCATAAGCCCTCTTGGAGGAAGTTGCCATTAGCCCCACCACAGAGCCACCGAGCAGATGACCCACAAACTGCAGAACAATTATAGCAAAGAAATTCTTGCACGGTTAAGAAAGTTCTAGGACCCACAACAGATTTCCCAACCTGGGGATCTGGCAAAGGGACTGAGAACTCCAGGGAATTAGATGTTGGAGGCCAGTGGGATTTGATTACAAAACTTCCACAGGACTGGGGAAACAGGCTTTTGAAGGGCACAAACAAAACCTTGTGTGCACCAGGAGCCAGGAGAAAGGAGCAGTGTCCCCACAAGTGACGAGCTGGACTTCCCTGTGAGAGTCCAGGAGTCTCTGGTGGACGCTGGGTCAACACTCTGGCCTCAGGCAAAACAACAGGGAGGCAACGCAGCCTCCCCATCAACAGAAAATTACCTTAAAGATTACTGAGCGTGGCCCCGCCCTCCAGAACAAGACCCAGTTTCCCCCACAGTCAGTGTCTCCCATCAGGAAGCTTCCATAGCTCTCTTATCCTTATTCATAAGAGGGCAGACAGAACGAAAACCACAATCACAGAAAACGAACCAAACTGATCACATGGACTACAGCCTTGTTTAACTCAATGAAACAATGAGCCTCCCAAGACGAACGGGTCATGGTGGAGAGTTCTGACAAAACATGGTCCACTGGAGAAGAGAATGGCAAACTACTTCATTGTTCTTGTCTTGAGAACCCCATGAACAGCATGAAAAGGCAAAAAAATATGACACTGAGAGATGAACTCCCCAGGTTGGTAGGTGCCCAATATGCTACTGCAGAAGAGTGGAGAAAGAACTCCAGAAAGAACGAAGAGATGGAGAAAAAGTGAAAACAGTGCCCAGTTGTGGATGTGACTGGTGACAGAAGTAACGTCCAATGCGATAAAGAACAATACTGCATAGGAACCTGGAATGTTAAGTCCGTGATCACGTTAAATTGAATGTGTTCATGTTAGGAGCCCTAACATCTGAGTAGCCAGGATAGGCCTGAGACCTTGCTTAGGCCTAAGTTTTGATTTCCTGGAGACAGGGTGGAGGCTAAGTTCACAGAAACTCCTAAGAAAATCCCGCCGGCGCCAAAAATAAGAAACTCCTCCCTAGAAAAGTCCCGCCAGCGCCAAAAATCAGGCCAATCAGAGGAAAACAGGAAATCCCCCAGAAAAACCCCACGTGCGCATGAACTGGCCAATGAGCTTCTGCGCGCACATGAACTGGCCAATGAGCTTCGGCCAGCTTGACTGTTTGAACAAAAATAGGTGCTTATGTAATCTGAGACTATAAAAACCGCTGTGACCTGGACTCAGGGCTCTTGTCCACACTCCACGGCGCTGGGGGAGGCATGAGCCCTAGCTCGAGCTAGAAATAAACCCCATTCTTGCTTTTGCATTGCTGCGAATGTCTTATTCTACCAGTATGGGGGGACCGGACTCAGGGCATAATATTTGGGGGCTCGTCCAGGATCCCTCTGACTGGGGAGAATAACGCTCTCCTGGCAGAAGGGGTTCATCAGCCCGGAGGAGGGCTGATTACAGCACCGGTGCCAGGTCTGATCAGGGGCGAATTGATCGCCATAGCCGGCATAAGGCCGAGGCCCAGCATTCGCGCTGGAAGGCAGCTGGCTCTGTGGGAGAGAGGCAGTCTCTTCCAATCCGGAATCTGGTGGGCAGTGGACGCCCTTCGGTAAGGTTACTTTAAACTGCAGGAAGCCTCAGAGGTCTCAGAGACCTAGTAGTGTGTTTTCGGCGGACGTTTGTCTGTCCTCCGTTTGTCGTGTTATCGTGTGTGCCGGCATTGTCTGTCTCTCTCCTGTGTCTTTTTTCTCCTGTAATCTATTCTGTGGTCATGGGTCAAGGAAGCTCTACCCCGCTCTCCCTCATGATGGATCATTTCTCTGACTTTAAATCTAGGGTGCGAGGCTAGTGAAGAGGAATAAGCTGGTGACGCTCTGCTCCTCGGAGTGGCCCACTTTTAATGTTGGGTGGCCGAGAGAGGGAACCTTCAGCCTGCCCACCATCCGGGCTGTTAGGGGGAAGGTTCTCACGCCCGGCCCTTCCGGCCACCCGGACCAGATGCCCTATATCCTGGTCTGGCAAGATCTGGCGGAAAACCTACCAGCATGCATAAATCCCTTTGTTTCTATCCTTTTCACCCATAATCCCACCTGGGATGAGTAGCTGTTACAGGTGCTCTTCACCACAGAGGAATGGGAGCGGATTCTATCGGAAGCTCGGAAACATGTCCCGGGTGTGGACCGTAGGCCCACCCTGCAGCCAAACCTAATTGATGAGGGATTTCCATTGACCCGGCCCCCCTGGGACTTTGAGCGCGGAGAGGGTAGGGAGCATCTCCGAGTGTACCACCAGACTCTTATGGCAGGCCTCCGAGCAGCTGCCTGGAGACCAAGGAATTTGGCTAAGATAAAGTTGTTCAGGGATTGGTTTTGGCTATGGAGATTAAATGAAAATTACGCTGCAAATACAATCCCCAGAGCTCGGGTCAAGTAAAAAGGATGAATCGGACCCTAAAAGAAACACTGGCAAAATTGGCAATAGAGACTGGCGGGGACTGGGTGACTCTCCTTCCTTATGCCCTTTTATTGTTTATGGGGTCCCTCCGCCGACCCCCTATAGAATAGGTCCAACTTTTTATAAACTAGTAAATTTTATATTGTAATATCTAATTTATGACTAAAGACTCGCACTGTGTCTGTTTTAATATGTCTTGGTATGTCTTTGTCTCTGAGTAATATTTTTGAAGTCAATTTGTAAATGAGCTCTATTTAATTGGCTTAAAAAAGGGTAAGAGCTTACAAATCAAATAATTCTAAATTAATAAATTCCAGGTTCATGTAAACTGGAAAATATTCAGTATTAAACACCTGATATTAATGTTTGTTGATCTATCTAATATAGACATGCCTTAGAGTAATTAACATTAGGTAGAATATTTTCATTGCACCTAGGTTCAATATAAATCAAATATCATATCTGTTACAAGTTTGTCGACAAAGAAATTACCTTGAGTGAAGAAAAAAAAAAACTTCTAAGAAATGTAAATGAGACATGAGCTTTTAGATAAACTCTATTAAGATTAAAAATGTCTGTCTAAAACCGTTTCTCTAGATTTTGGTAACCTGAATTTCTAAGATTGTGCTAAATTAAGTAACAAGTTTATTGAATAGCTAGGTCATTTCCATATAAAATAAGATTCTGAAACATTCACTACTGAATACTAACTTACAGAAAAACCAAAGATTTCAGACTATTAATAAATAATGTTTGATGCCATCCTGAGATGTTCACTAAAATTTTTTTAAGTTATCACTGGTATTTATGTTCATCAATCTTTAGAATGCTAATATAAATGTCAATTCTTGGTTGCTTAAGGGAAGTAAGATGTGTGCGTTCAGTAAAGAAGGTATGAAGAATGAAGTTACATTTTATGAAGGAAAAAGGTAGTAGGTCTGATTTACAGTTGGCTGTTCCAGGATGGGAGAACAAATGAGTACAGAAAGTGATAAAATGGTTTTGTGGAAAGTGGACCCCAAGGAAAGAGTTTTGTGTATAAATAAACGTTTTCTTGAGATGTTAAACTGCATTTGACAATAGATTTAAGTTTATTTGCCTCTTAAATGGTCTGTTCCATATTTGCCTCTGAAATCCTATATTGTTACTATGGCTGAGTGAATAGCTATTGTTTCACAGTGACCTATAATCCCATCTGGCTGAGTGCTCTAAACCTTTCTGATATTTGTTGACAAAACTTCCTAAATCATTCTGATGAAGTACTTTTGGCTTCTCATTAACTTTGGGATGCTTCAGAGGGCCCCTGAAACATCCCAAAGGGAGATATTACACTAATTGGGTTCAACTTCCATGTTAAATTACATGGGAAGTATTGTCAAGTGAATAATAAGTCTCGGGTACATTGTATGGTAAATGTTACTAATACACATATCCTAGAAACAATTTATATATAAATTCTGATATATTCAGGTAAAACGTTGCCATAATTCTGATTACTATCTTAAAGTGTTGTCACAGCACTAACCAAGTTTCCTGTGAAAATGCTTCCTCTTCCAGAAGATTTATAAAAAGTACTTTTGGATAAATACAAGAGATCAAATTGCCAACATCCGCTGGATCATGGAGAAAGCAAGAGAGTTCCAGAAGAGCATCTATTTCTGCTTCATTGACTATGCCAAAGCCTTTGACTGTGTGGATCACAATAAACTGTGGAACATTCTGAAAGAGATGGGAATCCCAGACCACCTGACCTGCCTCTTGAGAAACCTGTATGCAGGTCAGGAAGCAAAAGTCAGAACTGGACATGGAACAACAGACTGGTTCCAAATAGGAAAAGGAGTACGTCAAGGCTGTATATTGTCACCTTGCTTATTTAACTTATATGCAGAGTACATCATGAGGAACGCTGGGCTGGAAGAAGCACAAGCCGGAGACAAGATTGCTGGGAGAAATATCAATAATCTCAGATATGCTGATGACACTACCCTTATGGCAGAAAGTGAAGAGGAACTCAAAAGCCTCTTGATGAAAGTGAAAGAGGAGAGTGAAAGGTTGGCTTGAAGCTCAACGTTCAAAAAACAAAGATCATGGCATCTGGTCCCATCACTTCATGGGAAATAGATGGAAAAACAGTGGAAACAGTGTCAGACTTTATTTTTTGGGCTCCAAAATCACAGCAGATGCTGATTGCAGCCATGAAATTAAAAGACGCTTACTCCTTGGAAGGAAAGTTATGTCCAACCTAGATAGCATATTAAAAAGCGGAGACATTACTTTGCCAACAAAGGTCCGTCTAGTCAAAGCTATGGTTTTTCCCGTGGTCATGTATGGATGTGAGAGTTGGACTGTGAAGAAAGCTGATCGTCGAAGAATTGATGCTTTTGAACTGTGGTGTTGGAGAAGACTCTTGAGAGTTCCTTGTACCACAAGGAGATCCAATCAGTCCATTCTAAGGGAGATTGATCCTGGGTGTTCATTGGAAGGACTGATGCTAAAGCTGAAACTGCAATACTTTGGCCACCTCACGTGAGGAGCTGACTCACTGGAAAAGAGTCTGATGCTGGGAAAGGTTGAGGGCAGGAGGAGAAGGGGACGACCGAGAAGGAGATGGGTGGATGGCATCACCGACTCTGTGGACATGAGTTTGAGTGAACTCCGGTAGTTGGTAATGGACAGGGAGGCCTGGCATGCTGTGATTCATGGGGTCGCGGAGAGTCGGACACGACTGAGCGACTGAACTGAACTGGGTAAGAAATTAAAAGAGTCTAGTGGGAAACCTGATGACTGTACAAAGGTTAACAAAAGGACCAAATGAACTGGCAAATATGCTTATAATTTTATGGTTTCTGCAAAATTACTGGTTTGAATCTGTGTTTTCCAGATCTTAGGAAACCTTCCCCTCAAACTAATTATGACTTAACAGTAATTTGGTAAAATGGTATTTAATAAACAAATTGAAGCATTTAACATTTTTATCTGACCCCTTCAGAGACTGGAAACTCTTAGGCTTCCAGTAACTTTATCAGATAAATTAGAAAGGTTATCTCACTAACCGGTACAAAAATCTCAGTTTTGGAGACCTTAAGAAAGGAAGGAATCACTTAGATCTGTTAGGCGAAATCTGTGATAAGCCTTTGGGATGACTTTCCTAGCCCTGAAAGGTTTTATTTTAAAGTTAAGTTTGAGACTCCATAAAAGTTTCAGCAAAAAAAAGAAAAGAAAAGTCTTGAGAAACCTGTATGCAGGTCAGGAAGCAACAGTCAGAATTGTACATGGAACAACAGTTCCAAACAGGAAACAGAGTACGTCAAGGCTGTATATTGTCACCTTGCTTATTTAACTTATATGCAGAGTACTTCATGAGGAACGCTGGGCTGGAAGAAGCACAAGCTGGAATCAAGATTGCCGGGAGAAATATCAATAACCTCAGATATGCAGATGACATTACCCTTATGTCAGAAAGTGAAGAGGAACTCAAAAGCCTCTTGATGAAAGTGAAAGAGGAGAGTGAAAAGGTTGGCTTGAAGCTCAACATTCAGAAAACAAAGATCATGGCATCTGGTCCTATCACTTCATGGGAAATAGATGGAAAAACAGTGGAAACAGTGTCAGACTTTATTTTTCGGGGCTCCAAAATCACTGCGGATGCTGATTGCAGCCATGAAATTAAAAGACGCTTACTCCTTGGAAGGAAAGTTATGACCAACCTTGATAGTATATTAAAAAGCAGAGACATTACTTTGCCAACCAAGGTCCGTCTAGTCAAGGCTATGGTTTTTCCTGTGGTCATGTATGGATGTGAGAGTTGGACTGTGAAGAAAGCTGATCTCCGAAGAATCAATGCTTTTGAATTGTCGTGTTGGAGAAGACTCTTGAGAGTCCCTTGGACTGCAAGGAGATCCAACCAGTCCATTCTAAAGGAGATCAGTCCTGGGTGTTCATTGGAAGGACTGATGCTGAAGCTGAAACTGCAATACTTTGGCCACCTCATGCGACGAGTTGACTCACTGGAAAAGACTCTGATGCTGGGAAAGGTTGGGGGCGGGAGGAGAAGGGGATGACAGAGAATGAGATGGCTGGATGGCATCACCGACTCTGTGGACATGAGTTTGAGTGAACTCTGGGAGTTGGTGATGGACAGGGAGGCCTGGCGTGCTGTGATTCATGGGGTTGCAGAGAGTCGGACACGACTGAGCGACTGAACTGAACTGAACTGAACTGATGGTTATATAAATAATCAGGTCAAGTTTATTGAGAACAGATCTATTTTGTAAACAAGTCTTAATTTGGTTATATTTGATAAAAATGAGAGTAATTTTAGGGGAAAAAAAAGATAGTTTCAATGAATGTTGAATTCCAGTTTGTTAATGGAAGTCTGTATCTACTAAGACTCATTTCCTGAATGGATCTTTGCTGTTATGTGATAAAATATAGGATTTGGTTGAGTTCTTTAAGAACACCCTAGGTTTGTTTCTGAAGCTTGTCTCAGTGATCTATCTTTGGATGAAGATCAGATGCCTCATGACCTGCAACCAGGACTAGAAAAAGACATAATTTAAGGGACTGTCTCCAACCTGGATGGAAGGACTTTTTTCAGAAGAAACTACACTACACCAGGATGAGAAGACGATGACATCAGAGGTAGACAGCTTGCCCAAGATGCTGGACCTGATTCGTATGATCATTTATAATGTTTTCTTGACTTCTTAGACCTCTGCATATAAATCAAATGCTTTTCTACCATAGGCCTGATCCTATGCTAGTTTTAGAAATTAATCCAATTGTCAGGTTTGTAGACATGTAAAAGCTCATTCTGCTTATACAAAAACTCTGTTAGACTTGTGCCATCCTAATGTCCTTAAACTATGGCAACAGTCTGCTTCTAAATTGGAAAATTAAAAACAATAGCTGGAAATCAGAGTCAGGGCTATGGGAAATCCAAGATGGCTGCTTGGCTTTTCCCAGCTCCCTGACAAACCTCATTTTTTATTTGATGGGTTAAAGCCTTCCTGGCTACAGGGTTAATGCCTCCATAATGAAAAATTACAGAATATTAAGTTTTGTAAATTGTTAAATTAAGTTTCTAGTTTTGTTAATTAAAGTCTAGTGTTTACTAAGACTCACTGCTGAGACAGTTCCTTGTTACGTGATACTGCTAAAAGGTTTAATTAAGTTATTAAAAAGGACACTCTAGGTTAGTTTCTAAGGCTTATCTCAGTAACCAATTTTCAGATAAAGGTCAGATGCTCCATAATGTACAACCAGGAGATTAACACCAGGCTATAGTCATTTAACAAATGAAGTCAGGTGACTTGGGGCATACCAGGCTTTATCTAATAAATGTTCTTGACTTATAATTCTTATTTTACTAATAACTGCTAGCTATGGCTATATTATTTTCTATGTCACTTGTTTCACTGAGCCTGTGATATAATGCTGATATGCAGTTCCATATGAGATCAATAATTGTAATAATGTGACCCTGGGCATGAGAAAAAGCAACAAGAGGGAATATTTTCCTGGACCAGGAGGCTAGTAAGACAGTGGTCCAGAGACCTTTGCTACTTGCAAGGCCTGGTCCAATTTTAGCACACTGAGTGGCCCATCGCTTCCCTAGACCTGGGAATGAGCCTTCCCAGCACCGCGGGACACAATGACCATAAAATGGTGTCAAATGGTTGGATATGTGGCTATGAAGGGACCCTGCTGACTGGAAGTTGGTACTTGCCAGCTGCCTCTACAAAGATTACATCATGACTGTTGCCAAGCTGCTGACTTTCAACACCCCCTGAAAGAAGTTCAGGGTGAAATCAGGAATGAGGCACTCTGTGCTCTGAAAAAAACTGGCAGAACAGGGCTTCAGATAGTTAGATCTTTTCAGAAAAAGGTTTTATGAGTTCCAATTCTTGCATCTTCTTATACCTAGAAAAACACTGACGTCATTAATGGTGACATCTGCTTTGGCTATTAAAAAGAAAATTTTACAATTAAAAGTCAAAATACAGTAGTTATGGTTCAGACATCCTGGGAAATAACTATTTCCCAGATATCCTGAAAAATGATATTATAGGTGTGATTTCAGATTAGACGCTGTAACCTAATGTAGAACTTAATGCTTCTTCCAGTTGAGCTATTTCAAGTCTTGAAAGATGATGCTGTGAAAGTGCTGCACTCAATATGCCAGCAGATTTGGAAAACTCAGCAGTGGCCACAGGACTGGAAGAGGTCAGTCTTCATTCCAATCCCAAAGAAAGGCAATGCCAAAGAATGCTCAAACTACCGCACAATTGCACTCATCTCACACGCTAGTAAAGTCATGCTCAAAATTCTCCAAGCCAGGCTTCAGCAGTATGTAAACCGTGAACTCCCAGATGTTCAAGCAGGTTTTAGAAAAGGCAGAGGCACCAGAGATCAAATTGCCAACATCCGCTGGATCATGGAGAAAGCAAGAGAGTTTCAGAAAAACATCTATTTCTGCTTCATTGACTATGCCAAAGCCTTTGACTGTGTGGATCACAATAAACTGTGGAACATTCTGAAAGAGATGGGAATCCCAGACCACCTGACCTGCCTCTTGAGAAACCTGTATGCAGGTCAGGAAGCAACAGTTAGAACCGGTCATGGAACAACAGACTGGTTCCAAATAGGAAAAGGAGTGCGTCAAGGTTGTATATTGTCACCTTGCTTATTTAACTTATATGCAGAGTGCATCATGAGGAACGCTGGGCTGGAAGAAGCACAAGCTGGAATCAAGATTGCTGGGAGAAATATCAATAACCTCAGATATGCTGATGACACTACCCTTATGGCAGAAAGTGAAGAGGAACTCAAAAGCCTCTTGATGAAAGTGAAAGAGGAGAGTGAAAAGGTTGGCTTGAAGCTCAACATTCAGAAAACAAAGATCATGGCATCTGGTCCCATCACTTCATGGGAAATAGATGGAAAAACAGTGGAAACAGTGTCAGACTTTGTTTTTTTGGGCTCCAAAATCACTTCGGATGCTGATTGCAGCCATGAAATTAAAAGACGCTTGCTCCTTGGAAGGAAAGTTATGACCAACCTTGATAGTATATTAAAAAGCAGAGACATTACTTTGCCGACCAAGGTCCGTCTAGTCAAGGCAATGGTTTTTCCCGTGGTCATGTATGGATGTGAGAGTTGGACTGTGAAGAAAGCTGATCGCCGATGAATCGATGCTTTTGAACTGTGGTGTTGGAGAAGACTCTTGAGAGTCCCTTATACTGCAAGGAGATCCAACCAGTCCATTCTAAAGGAGATCAATCCTGGATGTTCATTGGAGGGACTGATGCTAAAGCTGAAACTGCAATACTTTGGCCACCTCATGAGACGAGTTGACTCACTGGAAAAGACTCTGATGCTGGGAAAGGTTGGAGGCGGGAGGAGAAGGGGACGACGGAGAATGAGATGGCTGGATGGCATCACCGACTCTGTGGACATGAGTTTGGGTGTACTCCGGGAGTTGGTGATGGACAGGGAGGCCTGGCGTGCTGTGATTCATGGGGTCGCGGAGAGTCGGACACGACTGAACGACTGAACTGAACTGAACTGAACTGAATGCATTTTTCCTTGTGTACTTTGCTTGCTGCTTGCTGCTCGTAAAACTAAAGTTACTCCATTTTAGATAAGGTTGTTTTTAAGTAAAGATTCCTAAAATTGTTTTTGAGTAAGGCTGTATAAAGATCCCTGGATCAAACTCTACCCACGGAGGAAGATTCCTCCGTTTGAACAACAGAAAAGGGGGGAGATGTTAGGAGCCCTAACATCTGAGTAGCCAGGATAGGCCTGAGACCTTGCTTAGGCCTAAGTTTCGATTTCCTGGAGACAGGGTGGAGGCTAAGTTCACAGAAACTCCTCCCTAAGAAAATCCCACCGGCGCCAAAAATAAGAAACTCCTCCCTAGAAAAGTCCCGCCAGCGCCAAAAATCAGGCCAATCAGAGGAAAACAGGAAATCCCCCAGAAAAACCCTGTGTGCGCATGAACTGGCCAATGAGCTTCTGCACGCACATAAACTGGCCAATGAGCTTCGGCCAGCTTGATCGTTTGAACAAAAATAGGTGCTTATGTAATCTGAGACTATAAAAACCACTGTGACCTGGACTCAGGGCTGTTGTCCACACTCCACGGCGCTGGAGGAGGCATGAGCCCTAGCTCGAGCTAGAAATAAACCCCATTCTTGCTTTTGCATTGCTGAGAGTGTCTTATCCTACCAGTATGGGGGGACCGGACTCAGGGCATAACAGTCAAATAGGAGATGGCAAGAGTGAGCACTGACATTTTAGGAATCAGTGAACTAAAATGGACTGGAATGGGTGAATTTAATTCAGATGATCATTACATCTATTAGTGTGGGCAAGAATCCCTTAGAAGAAATGGAGTAGCCATCATAGTCAACAAAAGAGCCCACAATGCAGTATTAGGGTGCAATCTCAAAAATGACAGAATGAGGGCGCAGGCGCAGACGCGGGAGACGCCCGGCTCCAGCGCAACCGACCACGTGCAGAATCGTGGCTGAGATGAGCTACCCCGCGCCCAGGGTTAGGGCGGTGGCCGAGAGGAGCTGTACCACGTTCAGGAGGCGGTGGCTGCTTGGGCACCGGAGGGCCGAGAGGAGCTGATCTACATTCAAAGCAGGAGGTGCGGCCTTGAGGAGATACCCCTCGTCCAAGGTAAGGTACAGCGGCTGCGCCTTGCTGGAGCAGCTGGGAAGAGATACTCCACGACCAAGTGGAATATAAGAATCCAGTGTTCTGGGGAGGAAGGAACAAGATGGCGGAGGGATAAGATGGCAAGACCACTTTCTCCCCCACAAATTCATCAAAAGAACATTTGAACGCGGAGTAAAGTCCACAAAACAACTTCTGAATACTGGCAGAGGACATCAGGCTCCCAGAAAAGCAGCCCATTGTCTTCTAAAGGAGAGAGAAGAAATCCAGCTCCACCCACCAGAACACCGACACATGCTTCCCTAACCAGGGAACCCGGACAAGTCACCCGTCCAACCCCACACACAGCGAAGAAACTACGTAATAAAGAGAACTCCACAAACTGCAAGAAGAGGGAAAGGCCACCCCAAGCAAAGCAATATAAGCAAGATGAAGAGGCAGAGAAATACCCAGCAAGTAAAGGAACAAGATAATTGCCCACCAACACAAACAAAAGAAGAAGATATAGGGAATTTACCTGATAAAGAATTTCAAATTTTGATGGTGAAAATAATTCAAAATCTTGAAAGCAAAATGGAGTTACAGATAAATAACCTGGAGAAAAGGATTGAGAAGATGGAAGAAAGATTTAATAAGGACTTAGAAGAAATAAAAAAGAGTCAATATACAATGAATAATGCAATAGATGAGATCAGAAACACTCTGGAGGGAACAAACAGTAGAATAACAGAGGCAGAAGACAGGATAAGCGAACTAGAAGATAGAATTGTAGAAATAAATGAAACAGAGAGGAAAAAAGAAAAACGAATTAAAAGAAATGAGGACAATATTAGAGACCTCTGGGACAATGTTAAACGCTCCAACATTCGAATCATAGGAGTCCCAGAAGAAGAAGACAAAAAGAAAGACCATGAGAGAATACTTGAGGAGATAATAGTTGAAAACTTCCCTAAAATGGGGAAAGAAATAATCACCCAAGTCCAAGAAACCCAGAGAGTCCCCAACAGGATAAACCCAAGGCGAAATACTCCAAGACACATATTAATCAAATTAACAAAGATCAAACACAAAGAACAAATATTAAAAGCAGCGAGGGAAAAGCAGCAAATAACACATAAGGGGATTCCCATAAGGATAACAGCCGATCTTTCAACAGAAACTCTTCAGGCCAGATGGGAGTGGCAAGACATACTTAAAGTGATGAAAGAAAATACCCTACAGCCCAGATTACTATACCCAGCAAGGATCTCATTCAAATATGAAGGAGAAATCAAAAGCTTTACAGACAAGCAAAAGCTGAGGGAATTCAGCATCACCAAACCAGCTCTCCAACAAATGCTAAAGGATCTTCTATAGACAGGAAACACAGAAAGGGTGTATAAACTTGAACCCAAAGCAATAAAGAAAATGGCTATGGGATCGTACTTATCAATAATTACCTTAAACGTAAATGGGTTGAAATTTTCAAAAAGGCTAGGAAACAATTCTCATAGCCATCAATAGTTCAGTGTTGAGTTCATGAATAGTTTTTAAAGTTTGGGACAAACTGTAGTATTTGCTATTTGAAGTACTATTTGTAATTGGCATATTACGATGTAACATTGGTTTTCATTTCCAACTTAAAACGCCTAAAAATGCCCAACAGGTTTTTTAGATTTGTGAATTTTAGTTGAAATGTATTTTATGATGTTACTAAACCTGCAGAAATATTGAAATATTTCAGAGAACTTATTCACTGTACATTTAATTTATTTTATTTATAAAAGTTATGAACTGTAGAAAGTTTTACTTGTTGGGTCAAATGCTTGTTGCTTCAAATGTTTGTTGCATTTGAAGTGCTAGTTACAAGAAAATCAAATACCTTTAATGTATAAATGCTGTTAAGTTTTTAAAGGACTCTGGAGTATAAGTAAGTTTGTTTAAAGAAATTTAGTCTGTTCAACTTGAAAAAAATAAATAAATAAAATTGGAAAAAAAATAAAAAAAAAAAATGACAGAATGATTTCTCTTCATCTCCAAGGCCAAGCATTCAATATCACAGTAATCCAAGTCTATGCCTCAACCACTAATCCCAAAGAAGCCGAAGTTGAATGGTTCTATGAGGACCTACAAGACCTCCTAGAATTAATACCCAAAAAAGATGTGCTTTTCATCATAGGGGACTGGAATGCAAAAGCAGGAAGTCAATCAGGAATGTACTACAAAGCTACATTCATCAGGACAGTATGGTACTGGCCCAAAGACAGAAATATAGATCAACAGAACAAAGTAGAAAGCCCAGAGATGAATCCACGCACTTATGGACACCTTATCTTTGACAAAGGAGGCTAAAATATAAAATGGAGAAAAGACAATCTCTTTAACAAGTGGTGCTGGGAAAACTGTTCAACTACCTGTAAAAGAATGAAATTAGAACACCTTCTAAGACCAGACACAAAAGTAAACTTAAACTCAAAATAGATTAAAGATCTAAATTTAAGACCAGAAACTATAAAACTCCTAGAGGAGAACGTAGGCAGAACAGTCTCTGACATAAATCACAGCAAGATCCTCTATGACCCACCTCCCGGAGTAATGGAAATAAAAGCAAAAATAAACAAACAGGACCTAATTAAACTTAAAAGCTTTTGCACAATGAAGGAAACTATAAGCAAGGTGAAAAGACAGAATGGGAGAAAATAATAGCAAACAAAACAACTGACAAAGAATCAATCTCCAAAATATACAAGCAGCTCATGCAGCTCAATACCAGAAAAACAAATAACACAATCAGAAAATGGGCCAAAGAACTAAAGACATTTCTCCAAAGAAGACATACAGATGGCTAACAAACACATGAAAAGATGTTCAGCATGACTCATTATCAGAGAAATGCAAATCAAACCCACAACAACGTACCATCTCACGCCAGTCAGAATGACTCCCATCTAAAAGTCTACAAACAATAAATGCTGGAGATGGTGTGGAATAAAGGGAACCCTCTTATACTGTTGGTGGGAATGCAAACTAGTACAGCCATTATGGAGAACAGTGTGGAGACTCCTTAAAAAACTGGAAATAGAACTGCCATATGACCCAGCAATCCCACTGCTGGGCATACACACCAAGGAAACCAGAATTGAAAGAGACACCCGTACCCCAATGTTCATTGCAACACTGTTTACAATAGCTAGGACATGGAAACAACCTAGATGTCCATAGGCAGATGAATGGATAAGAAAGTTGTAATACATATACACAATGGAATATTACTCAGCTATGAAAAGGAACACATTTGAGTCAGTTCCAATGAAGTGGATGAAACTGGAGCCTGTCATTCAGAGTGAAGTAAGTCAGAAAGAAAAACACCTATACAGTATACTGACACATATATATGGAATTTAGAAACATGGTAACGATGACCCTATACACAAGAGCAAAAGAGACACAGATGTAAAGAACAGACTTTTGGACTCTGTGGGAGAAGACAAGGGTGGGATGATATGACAGAATAGCATTAAAACATGTATATTACCATATGTGAAACAGATGACCAGTCCAAGTTTGATACATGAAACAGGGCACTCAAAGCTGGTGTACTGGGACAACACAGAGGGATGGGATGGGGAGGGAAGTGGGAGGGGGGTTTGGGACAGGGG
Source organism: Moschus berezovskii (assembly GCF_049115385.1). Classification (NCBI taxonomy): domain Eukaryota; kingdom Metazoa; phylum Chordata; class Mammalia; order Artiodactyla; family Moschidae; genus Moschus; species Moschus berezovskii. The sequence goes on along the minus strand of NC_142460.1, from coordinate 15,596,686 downwards.
GACACATGTACACCCATGGCTGACTCATGTCAGCGTATGGCAAAAAAACCACCACAATATTGTAAAGTAATCCGCCTCCAGTTAAAATAATTTATTTATTTTTTTAAGTAGGAAGTCAAGAGATACCTGGAGTAACAGGCAAGTTTGGCCTTGGAGTACAAAATGAAGCAGGGCAAAGGTTAACAGAGTTTTGCAAAGAAAATGCACTGGTCATAGCAAACACTACCTTCCAACAACCCAAGAGAAGACTCTACACATGGCTATCATGAGATGGTCAATACCAAAATCAGATTGATTATCTTCTTTGTAGCCAAAGATGGAGAAGCTCTATACAGTCAACAGAAACAAGACCAGGAGCTGACTGTGGCTCATATCATGATGTCCTTATTGCAAAATTCAGACTTCAATTGAAGAAAGTAGGGAAAACCCCTAGGCAATTCAGGTATGACATAAATCAAATCCCTTATGATTATACAGTGGAAGTGACAAATAGATTCAAGGGATTAGATCTGATAAACAAAGTGCCTGAAGAACTATGGATGGAGGTTCCTAACATTGCACAGGAGGCCATGATCAAAAACGTCCAGAAAAATGAAATGCAAAAAGCCAAAAGAGTTGTCTGAGGAAGCCTTACAAATAGCTGAGAAAAGAAGAGAAGCTAAAGGCAAAGGAGAAAAGGAAAAAGCTATACCCATCTGAATGCAAGGTTCCAAAGAATAACAAGGAGATATAAGAAAAACCTCTTAAGTGAACAATGCGAGAAGAAAAAAAAAAAACAATAGAGGGAAACAATAGAATGGGAAAGAATAGAGATCTTTTTAAGAAAATTAGAGATACCAAGGGAACATTTCATGCAAAGATGAGCTCAATAAAGGACAGAAAAGGTATGGACCATTTCTGAAACAATAGATATTAAGTAGAGGTGGCAAGAGTACACAGAACTATACAAAAGAGGTTTTAATGACCCAGATAATCACGACGGCGTGATCACTCACCTGGAGCCAGACATCCTGGAATGTGATGTCAAATGGGCCTTAAGAAGCATCACTACGAACAAAGCAAGTGGAGGTGATGGAATTCCAACTGAGCTATTTCAAGTCCTAAAAGATGATGCTCTTAAAATGTTGCACTCAATATGCCAGCAAATTTGGAAAACTCAGCAGTGGCTACAGGACTGGAAAAGGTCAGTTTTCATTGCAATCTCAAAGAAAGCACTGCCAAAGAATGTTCGAACTATTGCACAATTGAGCTCATCTCACATGCTAGGAAGTAATGCTCAAAATTCTCCAAGTCAGGTTTCAACATACGTGAACCAAGAACTTCCAGATGTTCAAGCTGGATTTAGAAAAGGCAGAGGAACCAGAGATTAAATTGCCAACATCCACTGGATTATAGAGAAAGCAAGAAAGTCCAGAAAAACATCTACTTCTGCTTTATTGACTACACCAAAGACTTTGACTATGTGAATCACAATGAACTATTGGAAAATTCCCAAAAGATAAGAATACCAGACAACCTTACCTGCCTCCTCAGAAATCCATATGAAGGTCAAGAAGCAACAGTTATAACCAGACATGGAACATGGACTGGTTATAAATTGAGAAAGGAGTACGTCAAGGCTGTATATTGTCACCGTGTTTACATAACTTATGTGCAGAGTACATCATGGGAAATGCTAGATGAAGCACAAGCTGGAATCAAGATTGCCGGGAGAAATATCAATAACCTCAGATATGCAATGATGCCACCCTTATGGAAGAAAGTGAAGCAGAACTAAAAGACTCTTGATGAAAGTGAAAGAGCAGAGTTAAAAAGCTGACTTACAGCTCAACATTCAGAAAATGAAAATCATGGCATTCGGTTCCATCACTTCATGGCAAATAGATGGGGAAACAATTGAAACAGTAACAGACTTTATTTTCTTGGGCTCCAAAATCACTGCAGATGGTGACTGCAGCCATGAAATTCAAAGACACTTGCTCCTTGAAAGAAAAGCTATGACCAACCTAGACAGCATATCAAAAAGCAGAGACATTACTTTGCCAACAAAGGTCCATCTAGTCAAAGATATGGTTTTTCCAGTAGTCATGTATGGTTGTGAGAGTTGGGCCACAAAGAAAGCTGAGTACCAAAGAATTGATGCTTTTGAACTGTGATGTTGGAGAAGACTGTTGTGAGTCCCTTGGACTGCAAAGAGATCCAACCAGTCAATCCTAGAGGAAATCAGTCCTGAATATTCATTAGAAGGACTGATGCTAAAGCTGAAGCTCCAATATTTTGGCCAACTGATGTGAAGAACTGACTCATCTGAAACGACTCTGATGCTAGGAAAGATTGAGGGCAGGAGGAGAAGGGGACAACAGAGGATGAGATGGTTGGATGGCATCACCGATTCAATGGACATGAGTTGAGCAAGCTCTGGGAGTCAGTGATGGACAGAGAAGGCTGGCATATTGCAGTCCATGGGATCACAGAGTCAGACACGACTGAGCGACTGAACTGAACTGATAAGGGTAAAGAATCTGAAGAAGAAGAATAGGTATCTATGTCAGACAAGCTGGAATGTAAGGGATGCTGGTGATAACTGGGTCTGACTCTAAACACGTCAATCAACTGAAGCTTGGAGTTTGCCACAGCCCAAGGCCCTTAATGAACATGCCTGTAAAGTTAACATGTTAGTCACTCACTCGTGTGTGACTCTTTGCAACCCCATGGACCACCAGGCTCCTCTGTCCATGGGATTCTCCAGGAAAGAATACTGGAGTGGACTGCCACACCCTCCTCTGGGGATCTTCCCCACTTAGGGATTGAACCCGGGTCTTCTGCTATGGACAGATTGTTTACCATCTGAGCCACCATGAAAGCCTGAACATGCCTGTACCCATAGATTAAAGCTTCCCCAACTTTGTGGTTTAGAGAGATACTGCTCTGGAAAGCTCCATGGTGTTCTCCATAGTTCTGCAAGTAATACACTTTTCCTTCCCATGAGCTTTGGCTGGGTTGTATCTTCTGGCTCAACACCCACCAAGAGGTAAACTCACTTTCCTGGCAACATTTCTCCTCCCAGACTCCCAACCACCACTTGACACTAACTCTACAGTCAGTTGTCTTGTTCCCAACACACGGAATCACCTTATTTTTCTGTGAGCAAATCTACCTAACAGCCAGAAACAGTGTCCCAGCAGGTGAAGCCAGCAGGTGTCAAGCAAACTCAGCTCTGTGGATCCTTTGTCCTCCAGTTCTATGCCTCGTTTTACAGAAAACACTTGCAAGGCTTTGAGGTTTTATTTATACCTCATTTCTGAAGGCTTTTAATTCCTACATTAAATACAAATGACTCATCAGTGCCACTGCTACTTTGAGGTTTAAATTCCTGCAAGTTTTTTCTAACATACTTATTCCATGCCTTGCCTTTAAATCTTTGTCCATATGTTGTTTATCCTGTGTCTCATCAGAATTTAGTTAATTACACCGTTTTCCCCTGAATAATGCAGTACTCATCACATAGAGTTCTGGCCCAAACTGGATTTGACAAGGTAGGGCACAGGTGGGCCTAGGAGAAAGTCCGGGAGCAAGACTACAGTCTGGTGGAGCCGAGATTCCAGTTGAGGGCACTGGAAGGAAACATCAAGCCTGAGGACAACATGCCCATTTGAGGATCCAGGCCTAAGATGCCATGCCAAACAACAAGCAAACAAAACGGCCAAGATGTGCCTGCGCGCTGGAGGCTTCTTGACAGACACGCCCCCAGAGCAGCCAATCCCCGAACGGCGGGGCGGGGCCTCCATCGCGCTCCTCACCCTCCGGCGCCTATTGGCCAGACTGAATCGGTCGCAACGCCGATTGGTCACTCGTGCCTGACAGGGTACAGGCCGGCTACTCGCCCTGCACTTCGCCTCAGCGCGAGAGGACTGGACGTCGCTGTGGTACCAGCGGGCCCCAGGCTGGGGTGGGCAGCGCCGCAGGGCAGCAGGTAGACTGACGGGAACGCACCCTGCGCAACCCTCATAAACCCTTAGCCTGACGGCTTCAAATTCCAGGTGGGAGGCCCCAAATCCAGTCAGCTTTGAGGAACCAGAGTCTTAATCTGAAGGAAGCTTGCGTCTCGTCAGCTTCAGGGACTACAAGTCCCTCCACCCGCAGAAACACCGAATCTCCTAGTGCTGCGACCCTCAAATACCTAGAGTAACCCCGGTTCCCCTCAGCCTCAGTTCGGTTCAGTCAGTTCAGTCACTCAGTCGTGTCCGACTCCTTGCGACCCCATGAATCACAGCACGCCAGGCCTCCCTGTCCATCACCAGCTGGAGTTCACTCAAACTCATGTCCATTGAGTCGGTGACGCCATGCCTGAGGCACCCTAAAAATAGCACCCGCAGAGAGACCAAATTTCCTTAACCTCAGAGACCCTGAATACCTCAGCCTGGGAGCTCTTAAAACTCTTCATCCTCATGACCCCAAATGTCCTGCCTGTCGAGACCTAAAGTGCCTTAATAAGAAATCCCCGATATCCTCAGCCTCACAGATCACACGTTCTCTCACCCTGCGCATTCTACATCAGCCAAAAGATCCCCAATCCCCTCTGTCTGAAAACCCCAGTTCCTTCAGCCCGTGTGAGCGAGATCTCAAGCCAAGTGACCTGTCCCTTAGACGTAGAACCCACGTTATGCCCAGATTTTTCTGAGTCCCCAGGCAGATATCCTCAAAACCCTTCTTGGAGAAATATTCCCTCTCCTGCACTGGAACAGAACCCTGATTTCAGCCCGACCCCAGTCCAGCAGTTAGGGGCTTCCATGTCTCCTCAGGAATCCCTCCGTCACCCACAGACATGTCCCTCCCAGTGCCTTTCCTCGGAGAGGTTGAATTGTAGGGGAACAAAAGAAACCAAATCTAGTTCACATTAGGCTGATCTGTCATAGCTAGTCAGGATCCGGCCATCCCACCAACACCCTCACCCCGACTTTACTTTCACCTTCCTGCCCTGGACACTGCACCCAAGGAAGACAGACCAGGCTCTGGACAGTGGTCTGGGCTATCTCGGCACCTTCGTCCACAGGCACCTTGGCTTTGAGCCCTCCAATGGCCATGAAGCTGAACAAGTCTCCAGAGGAGAGCACTGAGGGAGATACTGGGAGAACAGAGAGGAAGACCACGGTGAGAGGCGGAGGCGGCAAAGCTGGGCTCTAAGCCAGCTTTATAGGAACGACACGGTGCTGGTCCCTGAATGACCACAGACTGCTTGCCTGGGCAGCTGAGTGAACTTCTCTGTGACTGTACACAGGATGGGAATACCTGGTCCTGTCTGAGATGGTGGGGTGGAGTGGGACAAAACAGGACACTAGCATCGTCAACTGCTTTGTGTCCAGGGAGAGTTAGGAAAATGCTCAGTGTTTGTTCAGTTAAGCAGGACACAGTCAGGAAGGAAAGTCTTCATCCCTGTCTCACAGAGACCATCCAGTAGCTTCAGGCTACTCCCTGCACAAAAGGTGGAGGAGAAGGCCCAGCTCTAAGGTCTGACTTATATTAGTAAACCACTGATGAAATCTATTATTTTCCTTAGGCCAAAGATGCTTTCAAAGACATCTCTGTATACTTCTCCAAGGAAGAATGGGAAGAGATGGGAGAATGGGAAAAAATTCGATATAGGAATGTGAAAAGGAACTACGAAGCGCTGATTGCTATAGGTAACAGGAAGTGCTGGGTGCCTGTGAGCCTGGGAAACATGAAACAGGTCTTCACCCTCAGCGTTTACTTGGCCCTCTCTTAGGTGGATTCATTTGCTCACAGTTCTCTTTTGTGTGGAGACTAACCTGGAAGAAATGTTTATTGTTTTGTACCAAAGGGAGGTTGACCCTGCAGTGCAGAGCTCACCTCTTGCCTTGTTCTAGATTCTCCCACCTCATCCTACTGATTTCCCTGACTTTGTGACACTTTCCATTGCTTCTTTGCTTTGCTCCTCCTTCTTAGAACAAATATTTTGCTTCTTTGCAGGTTTCAGAGCCACTCGACCAGCTTTCATGCATCACCACTGGCAGGTCATCAAACCCCAGGTAGATGACACTGAGGATTCTGATGAAGAATGGACACCAAGGCAGGAAGGTGAGGGGCCAGGAGGATTTAGAGGTGTCTTCCTGAAACCAGTCTGGGCTTAGGTCTCAACTACATCTCAGCCATTAGCAAAGAAAACATAATTTTCATTATTCCGAAGTGGTTGTGGCTGAATATTCACATAAGCCTGAATGAAGATGAATGTATAGGTTTTCCAGTGTAATTCTCAAAAGTTTTATGTTTAAAATTTATCATTCTTTTTAAAAAGAATTATTTTTGTTAAACATTCTTAATGAAAGGCAGTTAAAGAAGCCTTAGAAATAAATTCACCAAAGAGATTTAATACTAATCTCTTAATTGGTTATTGCATTAAATGTCTTAGAAGAGGAAATGATTAACATATTATGTTGATACATTATTTATGTATGTATATAAAACAACAACACATGATCTTCTTACCCTAAGGTGAAATTCTTTGTTTTAATTCTGGGAAAGGGTTTGAGAGAACTATTTATTCTCCCTGATCTTTCCCACATTTCACTGACCAGAGACAGCAGCAGGCAAATAAAATGAAGTACACTCATTATAAAATAGAAGTGAGCAGCTCACTTCCTCTTCTGCTGCTCAGACAGTTTAGAGGAGTTAATCTTCCTAGACTGGAGCAAACAATTTAGATAGTTCTGTGATTCTCCATCTATGGATTTCTGTTCTTCCAGATTTTTAAAATTTATTTAGTTTTGGCTGCACTGGGTCTTTGTTGCTGTGCGTAGGCTTTCTCTGGTTGTGGTGAGTGGCTTCTCACTACACAGCACATGCAGGCTCAGTAGTTTGTGACACACAGCCTTAGTGGCCCCGCAGAAAGTGGAAACTTCCTGGACCAGTGATCAAACCTGTGTCCTCTGCATAGGCAGGCAGATTCTCATCCACTGTGCCAACAGGGACATGAAAACCAAACATTTGGTTGTCTGCAAAGGTTTTGACATGAAGAGAGATTCTTCATAGGGAATACATATGCCATGGTTCACCATACCTCTGCACATCTTTATTTACCTTCTTAACAATTTCTGAGTGTATGGTACACTCCTGGTAACTATGTACACATTAGTGTTAGTGGCCATAGTGTTAATCGCTCCGTCATGTCTGACTTTTGCGTACCCATGGACTGTAGCCCGCCAGGCTCCTCTGTCCATGGGATTCTCCAGGCAAGAATCCTGGAGTGGGCTGCCATCTCCTGCTGCAGGTGATCTTCCCGACCCAGGGGTCAAACCTGCGTCTGCTGCATCTCCTGCATTGCAGGCAGATTCTTCACTGCTGAGCCACCGGGGATATATATACACACTGCTGTACAACAAATCTGTAGAACTTCTCCATCTGGCATGATTGAAGCCCTAACCCACTGAGGAACAATTCTCCAATCCTTCCGCCTCATAGCCCTTGGCAACCACGATTGTATTTTCTGTTTCCATGGATTTGATTAATTTAGATACCTCATAGAAGTGGAATCAGGCAATATTTGTCTTTTTTTTGGATTGGTTCATTTCACTTAGCATATCATCAAGGCCCATCCCTGATGTAGCATATAACAGAATTCTTTTTTAAGGCTTAAAAACATTCCATTGTGTGCATGTGTATATAATAGATATATCTTATATATAATCTTTATCTGGGCTTCCCTGGTGGCTCAGAGGTTAAAAGCGTCTGCCTCCAATGCGGGAGACCCGGGTTCGATCCCTGGGTAGGGAAGATCCCCTGGAGAAGGAACCGGTAACCCACTCCAGTATTCTTGCCTGGAGAATCCCATGGGCGGAGAAGCCTGGTAGGCTACAGTCCACGGGGTCGCATAGAGTCGAACACGACTGAGCGACGGAACGGACGGAATCTTTATCTGTTTATCCACCAATGAAAGATTGCTTCCACATCTCACCAACTGGGAATAATGTTGCAATGACCATAGATGTGCACACTATTTATTCAAGATCTTGCTTTCAATTTTTAATGGAAATATACTCTAGAGTTGGATTGCTAGATCATACAGCAGTTCTAATTTTCTGAGGAAACTCCATACTGTTTTCTATGAAGGTTGCAACATTTTACATCTCCAACAATAGTGTATATGGGTTCCAACTTCTCCATATCCTTACCAAACTTGCTATTGTCTTCTTATTCATATTGCCCATCACAGGTTTCAATTTGTATTTCCCTATTGATTATAATGTTGAGCATCTTTTCATACATTTGTTGGCCATTTGTGTATCTTCTTTGGAGAAATGTCTATTGAATTCCTTCTCCCACTGTGTTAGTCAGCTCAGACTGCCATAACAAAACAGACTGCATGCCTTAAACCATGGAAATTTGTTTTCTTATAATGCTGGAGCATGGAAGTTTGATATCAGGGTGCCATCGTAGTCAATCAGGTTCTCTTCCTGATTTATAGGTAGGCTTCATATTGAGGTATGTTTATTAACCCCTTATCAGATACATATTTTACAAATATTTTCTACCATCCTGTAGGTGGCCTTTTCACTCTGTTCACTGTGTCCTTTGCTGCAGAGGTTTTAAGATTAATGTAATCTCATTTGTCTATTTTTACTTTGTAACTAATACTTGTGCACTTGGTACCATATCTAAGAAATCATTGCTGATTCAGTGTCATGAAGCTTCACCCTTGTTTTCCTCTAAGAGTCTTGCATTTAGGTCTTGAATCCATTCTGAGTTGATTTTTCTTCATGATGTAAGATCTTCGTTATTTTGCATACGGATATTTTGTTTCCCCAGCACCATTCGTTATAGGGATTAACTTTCCCCATTGTCTTGACACCCTTGCTGAAGACTATTAGACCATGTATCCAAGAATGTATTCCTGTTTATTCCTGGTTGTCTATTCTGTTCCATTGATTGACATGTCTGTCTTTATGCCAACGGGCTTCCTCAGTGGCTCAGCAGGTGAAGAATCTGCCTTCAATGCAGGAGACACAGGAGATGCAGGTTCAATCCATGGGTTAAGAAGAGCCCCTGGAGAAGGAAATGGCAACCCCATCCAGTATTCTTGCCTGAGAAATCCCCTGGACAGAGGAGCCTGGTGGGCTACAGTCCAAAAGGTCACAAAGAGTCAACATGACTGAGCGACTAAGCACACTTTATGCCAAAACTATGCTCTTGATTCCTGTACCTTTGTAATATGCTCTGAAATCAGAGGCCTCCAGCTTTGCTGTTCTTTCTAAGATTGTTTTGCCTATTTGGGGTCCTCTGAGATTCAGTATTAACTAGGATAGATTTTCTATATCAGAAAAATATTCCATTGGGATTTTAATAGGAATTGCATTGGATCTTTAGATTGCTTTGGGTAGTATGAACAGCTTAATAATATTAAGTCTCCAAATCCATAAATATGAGACGCCTTTCTATTTACTTGTGTCAGATTCCTTTCAGCAATACTTTGTAGTTTTCAATGTATAAGTCTTTCATCTCCTTAAGTTTACTCCCAATTATGTCATTCTTTTTGACACTATTATAAATAAGATTATTAGGACTTCTCTGGTGGTCCAGAGGCTAAGCCAAGTTCTCCCAATGCAGAGAACTTGGATTCAGTCCCTGGTCAGGGAACTAGATCCACATGCCGCAACAAAGACCTGGCACAAATAAATAAATAAAAATAAATACTTTTTAAAATTTAAATTTAGATCTTGACTATAGTTTTTAAAAAATGAAAAATAAATAGGATTGTTTTCTTATTTTCCTTTTTGGAATGGTCATTGTTCATGCATGGAAAGACATCTGAATGTTGATTTTGTACCGTGCAACTTTCTGTGCAGGTTTGTGTGTGTGTGTGTGGAATTTTAAAGATTTTTCTGTACATAAAATCATGTCCTCTGTGAACAGACATAATTTTACTTTTTTCTTTCCAAATGGAAGCCTTTTGTTTCCTTTTCTAACCTAATGCCCTGGCTAGGACTTCTAACATTATGGTGAATAGAAATGTTGAGAACGGGCATCCTTGCCTTTTTTTCTGGATCTTAGAAGTTTTCAGCTTTTCACTGATGACTATGATGTTAGAGGTGGACTTTTCACATATGACCTTTATTATATCGCCATCACTTCCTTCTGTTTCTATTTGTTGAGAATTTTTGCCATGAAAGGCTAGCACATTCATTAGGTACTTTACGGACATCAGGTGAGGCACAGACGAAGTTTCATATTTTTTTTAATTTTAAGAAAATTATGTAATGCTCCCAGCGGAAGCAAAGGAGTTGATGATACAGAAATCATTTTCCATTCCTCCTTTGGTAATCATTGTCTTTGTCACTCTCTGGCTCAGAATTATGTGTCCTTGATTAGAATGCCCAGAGTAAGGAAACTTTTACCAACCAAAACACTGATTCTCATCATTTTTTAGGTAAACCTTCTCCAATGGCCTTCAGAGGGGAGCACAGTAAACACCAGAAGGTGAGTATTTCCCAAATCCTGTTGCAAAATATCCTCCTCATGGATCCAGTCACAGGTGAGACTAGGAGAAAACAGAGGTCCTGGAGACTACAGCCTTCCTGTCCTGAATCTTTAGCACAATGTCTGACATCATCACCATCTTTATACTTAGTAAGAACAGCAACAATAGTAGGCTGTTCTATTGTTACATCATTTTCACAATATTCCAGACTTTAAGCATTGTATGTGAATAAACTTACTTAAACCTTAAAACAACCCTATAGTACCTATAAGTAGGTATATAGCTGTCACCATTATGGATCACAAAACTGAGGTTAAAAAATGATTGATTATATGCCTGAGATCACAGTATCACTGGCAGTGCAATCTAATCCGAAGCACTTTTTCTAAACCCCTTACAAACTGATTAAAACTTCCATAGTTCTATGAAGTTTATTCATTCATATTTGTATCATTCATCTGAGAGATGTTTTCAACTTCGGTTCTTTTGTGCTGTGCTAGGGAGGGATATCGGAGAAGGCAATGGCACCCCACTCCAGTACTCTTGCCTGGAAAATCCCATGGATGGAGGAGCTTGGTGGGCTGCAGTTCACGGGGTCGCTACGAGTTGGACATGACTGAGTGACTTCACTTTCACTTTTCACTTTCATGCATTGGAGGAGGAAATGGCAACCCACTCCAGTATTCTTGCCTGGAGAATCCCAGGGATGGGGGAGCCTTGTGGGCTGCCGTCTATGGGATCGCACAGAGTCAGACATGACTGAAGTGACTTAGCAGCAGGGAGGGATATCAAGGTTGGTCATAACTTTCCTTCCAAGGAGTAAGCGTCTTTTAATTTCATGGCTGCAATCAGCATCTGCAGTGATTTTGGAGCCCAAAAAAATAAAGTCTGACACTGTTGCCACTGTTTTTCCATCTATTTCCCACGAAGTGATGGGACCAGATGCCATGATCTTTGTTTTCTGAATGTTGAGCTTCAAGCCAAACTTTTCACTCTCTTTTACTTTCATCAAGAGGCTTTTGAGTTCCTCTTCACTTTCTGCCATAAGGGTAGTGTCATCTGCATATCTGAGGTTACTGATATTTCTCCCAGCAATCTTGATTCCAGCTTGTGCTTCTTCCAGCCCAGCGTTCCTCATGATGTACTCTGCATATAAGTTAAATAAGCAAGGTGACAATATACAGCCTTGACGTACTCCTTTTCCTATTTGGAACCAGTCTGTTGTTCCATGTACAGTTCTGACTGTTGCTTCCTGACCTGCATACAGGTTTCTCAAGAGACAGGTCAGGTGGTCTGGTATTCCCATCTCTTTCAGAATTTTCCACAGTTTATTGTGATCCACACAGATAGTATATTAAAAAGCAGAGACATTACTTTGCCAACCAAGGTCCGTCTAGTCAAAGCTATGGTTTTTCCCATGGTCATGTATGGATGTGAGAGTTGACTGTGAAGAAAGCTGATCACCGAAGAATTGATGCTTTTGAACTGTGGTGTTGGAGAAGACTCTTGAGAGTCCCTTGGACTGCAAGGAGATCCAGCCAGTCCATTCTAAAGGAGATCAATCCTGGGTGTTCATTGGAAGGACTGATGCTGAAGCTGAAACTGCAATACTTTGGCCATCTCATGCGACGAGTTGACTCACTGGAAAAGACTCTGATGCTGGGAAAGGTTGGGGGCTGGAGGAGAAGGGGACAACAGAGAATGAGATGGCTGGATGACATCACCGACTCTGTGGACATGAGTTTGAGTGAACTCCAGGAGTTGGTGATGGACAGGGAGGCCTGGCGTGCTGTGATTCATGGGGTTGTGGAGGGTTGGACACGACTGAGCGACTGAACTGAACTGAACTGAACTGAGGGAGGGATTTGCTAAGACATCTGACTAAGGGAAGCTTAAGGACATGCTGGGCAGTTTGTAGAGTGGACGGTCCAGGATGAAGAAGCTTAAGGACATCTTGGGCAGTTTGTAGAGTGGACAGTTCAAGAGGAAGAAGTTTAAGGACATGTTGGGCAGTTTGTAGAGTGGACGGTCCAAGAGGAAGAAGCTTAAGGACAAGCTGCACAGTGTGTAGACTGGACAGTCCAGGATGATGAAGCTGACAGGATCCCTACCTCAGAGCCTCCCAGTCCAATAAGAGGAAGCAACTCGCAGCCCTGACAAGCCTCAGGTTTATGACTGAAAAGCAACAAATAAGAAAATAACTGAAGGATTTCACATAGGTTACTCGCTTTTGAGTAGAAACTCATTATCTGGGCATCATTTCAAATGCTCATTCTTGCAGGAGGAAGTAACAAGTCCTTCCCCTGACCTCTGATTAGGCAACTCTAACGTTTGGAATCATTTGTTTAGCCTGCCCCTGTGTTGTGACTTTGAGAGCCTAGCCCATACCTGTTAATTCTGAGAAGTCCAGGCCCAACTTAAAGCCCCTGAGGGCCCCCTGCATGTTTTGTGAATGAATGACTCCACATTTAAACATTCATCTAGGAGTAAGAAGGTCAAAGCATGCCGAAGATACTATCTTTGAACTAGACCTCAAATATAGAGGCAGTTGAAGGGATAAATTGATGGCACGGATGTACACTCACATTCATACTGTATTAAATAGCTCACACAATGATTTGTTGAAATGTTATTAAATTTCATGTCCGCTGTAACATTAAGAATTAGCATGTATACCAATTTATGGATCAGGAAACTGAGGAGAACCGGCTAGTCATACAGCCTTGTTCAAGCAGAATTGATGAGGTCAGCTACTTTAATTCCAAATATCGTCTCTAAGACATGACAGCCTGCAACTTTCAGCTCATTTTCTTTCCTGTCTAAATGTGTTTCTGCCAATCATCTTTTTTCTTCTCAGTCTCACTGCTCTGTCACCTTATTTTCCAGATGTGTTTTGTCCCCTCTGTAATTTTCCATACTTCCTCGTCCATCAAAGAGCCACTAATTAATAGAAACCCCCCCACCCTCGGATTTCTCTATGAGCCTTTACCCTCTTCTTTCCCTGACCTCCAGCTATTCTCCTTGCCTTGCTCTCACTTTTATGCAGAAAGTTGAAGGGAAAGAACTTTAAGATATGAATTCTAGTTTTGATTCACTACCCACTTAGGTCCTTATTTTACACTCAGTGTTCAGACCCCCCCCGCCAACCAGGTATTTCCAAGAATTGTCAAAGTATTAACTAAAGCCATGCATGTGAAAACACTTCATAAAGTCCTAAAGAACTAAAGAAATGCATGTTGTCTTTTACTCATGTGGAAGGGAATGTCCAGGGCATCTAGTTTGAAGGAATTGCCGGAAGCAGCAAAATTGCTGAAGACAAGTGGCTCCAAGCAGGCTCAGAAACCAGTGCCCCCTCCCAGAAAAGCAAGGACCCCTGGACAGCACCCCAGACAAAAAGTCGGTAAGAGAAAAGTTGGGGAGTTCCTCTAATCCCTGTAGAAAAGTTAGTAAGTATGGACTAGGAGTGTGGCATGGACTTTGGGTAGGCTTGGGTTTAAGCTGGATTGATCTGAGACGTGAAGTTAGCAATGGGGCCTTGGGAAAATCTTATACATTTTCTGAGGTCCTGATTGCTCATCTGTAAAGTGAAGATAAGGATACAGTGTTTGAAAGCATTACATTAAATGCAAAAGTGCTGACACTTTTTTCAACTAAAAATAGTTCAATAAATCCAGCTGTGATGATAGGGAGCACACTACGTTAGTGTTTATGCCCAGACCTCTGCTCAGTGCCTTACGTGTCATGTGCCCTCGACGTATATTTTCTGAGTACATGTGTCAGTGAACTATTTCCTAAGTAAGAAGGTAAGGTGGGAAGTCAAACCTTCTACTAACGGGAAGTGTAGGACACTATCACTGAACTGGGCATCTGTGGTCAGTGAGGAGCCTCAGTCTCCTGAACCAGTAGTTAAAGGAAAGAAACAAAGCATAGAGAAGGGACTTCCTGGTGGTTAAGTGGTTAAGACTCCACAGGTGTGGGTTCCATTCCTGGTGGGGAACTAAGATCCCACAAGCCATGCAGCATGGCCAAAAAGGAAATAATGTAACATTAAAACATAAAAATGCATAAGTAAAAGTTAGAAAAATACATGTAAACAAGTTTTAACAAAGTGTATAGATGGACAGGTAGGAGATCTCACTTTCTGATAAAACAGGGACTAACTCTCCAGACCCCACCAGCCTTGCTTAGCTTCTGTTCTCCATCTTAGAACTCAGAAGAAAGGAGACTGGAGTGAAGAGGTACAGTCTACGAGAAAGAAAGGGCCATGTGTACCAAGAGGTCAGCGAGCCCCAGGATGACGACTACCTCTGTGAGTGACCCCACTGGCCCACTCACAGAAAAGGGCTACGAGGCCTTGGTCCAATAACCTCACCTCACCATTTGGTCCCCCAGTCATCCCCTTCCTCTATGACTTGGGGTGCAGGATCGAGGCCACATTCCCTGAGTGCCCCAGTTCTTTCTGAAGGTCTTTACAACCAACAACATCACTATATCCCTCCTCATCCCTGTTGCTCTCACCTCCAGATTGTGAGGAGTGTCAGAACTTCTTTATCGACAGCTGTGCTGCCCACGGGCCCCCAACCTTTGTAAAGGACTGTGCAGTGGAAAACGGGCATGCCAACCGCTCAGCCCTCACTCTGCCCCCTGGGTTAAGTATCAGACTGTCAGGCATCCCTGAGGCTGGGCTTGGGGTGTGGAACGAGGCGTCAGATCTGCCACTGGGCCTGCACTTTGGCCCCTACGAGGGCCAGATCACAGACGATGAAGAGGCCGCCAACAGTGGATACTCCTGGCTGGTGAGAAACACCCGTTTCCCTGTTGTCTGGCCTCTAATCGCTTGTGTGTGGTGGGGGGAACTTCATGTCTACAGGAAAGGACGCAAAAGGTGATGACACAGTCAGCAATGACACAGTCAGCCCTGTATACTGTGTGCACTGGGCATGAACACAGGACTTCCATCTAAAGGTCAGAGGAGAGGTGGGAACACAGTGTACAGACACACAGGACCTCTATCCAAAGGTCAGAGGAGAGGTGGGAACACAGTGTACAGACACACAGGACCTCTATCCAAAGGTCAGAGGAGAGGTGGGAACACAGTATACACACACACAGGACTTCTATCCTAAGGTCAGAGGAGAGGTGGGACCACAGTGTACAGACACACAGGACTTCTGTCTAAAGGTCAGAGGAGAGGTGGGAACACAGTGTACAGACACACAGGACTTCTGTCTAAAGGTCAGAGGAGAGGTGGGACCACAGTGTACAGACACACAGGACCTCTCTCCAAAGGTCAGAGGAGAGGTGGGACCACAGTGTACAGACACACAGAGGTGACCCCTCCCTTGTGGAGCCCTTGCCTTCAGTGAACCAAGAGACTCAGACTTGGAATGATGACTAAGGAGATTACCATGTGGTCTGACTGGCAGTTGAATCCATATAGGCTGAAGCGCACCAATGACTGCAGAGGGAAATAGTTCTTCTATTGCTTCCTACCAAAAAAACAAAAGTAAAAGAGAGAGGAAAGCTGGTAACTGTTTTTCTGGCACTCAGATCACTAAAGGGAGAAAATGTTACGAGTACGTGGATGGAAAAGACACATCTTTGGCAAACTGGATGAGGTGAGTGCAGTGAGTCTGCAGTTTGTAGACGTCGCTCTTCCCTCAAGTCCACACCCCTTTCCTTCTCAACCCGTCTCCCTCAATAGCTTTCATGTCTTCTTCCATCTTTTTCCTCCATATCATGCTCTTTCATTTCAAAAGACATTAGAAGGAAGGAAACAAAAATATAGCATGCACCCTCAAGATACAACTCTATATGCTGAACAAAACCAAGGTATATGAAAACAACTTGAGTCTAGATTCACCAGGGACACTTTAACTCACTTAACTGACACTTACCAAGCACTTTATGTTCCAGGACTTCATTACTGAAGCAGATCACACATCCCATGTCCTTTTGGAGAACGACTGATTTTAGGAACAGTAACCCTAATTTTTCTATCTTTGAGTAACTGCATAGCGCCAGGATAACCTAACATGGGAGACCTTGAGTCCATGTGGGCAACAACCTCCCCAAGCTCAGTTCCATTCAGAAGTGAGCCCCGAGGCCTCCAAAGGAATGGGGGGAAGGATGGCTGTGAGCAGTGCCATTCTCTGACGGCCGCTCCTTTCATCAGGGCAGGCAGACAGTGAATAAACTATTACTGTCCTGGGTCTCAAGCTATGTCAGAGCACTCTCCAAGTTTCATGGGAGCTTGTGGGCAAGTGAATATGACCCTGGATACACGTGGGGATTGGAGGAAAGCCTCAGGAGAGAAGGCAGGCTAGGGTGAGTGCTGAGGGCTGCATGCTAGCAGAGAAGCACCAAGTTCTGTGGAATGAAAGAGAACTTAATTCAGAGTTTAGCGGAGCTAGAGGTCACCAGCGTCATGGACAGTCCAGGTGGAGACGAGTCTGGAACTGGGCTCTATAAAATGGCTAATTAGGAATGGAGAGAAAAGCATTCCAGCCAGGAAGAGAACCGGAAACAGGATCTGGAAATGGGAATTCACATGGCCTGGTCGAAGGTGTGAACAGAAGGTTCCCATGAGGGGCGGTGGTGGGAGCCATGGCGGCCTCAGAACCTGAAGACAAGGAGCTGGGCATGGCCCGACAGTGGAGGGGACTCGTCACCTGAGGTTTCTTTCCCTTTCTGACCTCGACCCCAGGTATGTGAACTGCGCCCGGGATGACGAGGAGCAGAACCTGGTGGCCTTCCAGTATCATGGGCAGATCTTCTACCGAACCTGCCAGGTGGTCAGGCCGGGCTGTGAGCTGCTGGTCTGGTATGGGGACGAGTATGGCCAGGACCTCGGCATCAAGCGGGACAGCAGGAGGAAGAGCAAGCTCGCGGCCGGGAGAGGTGAGCGCCACCCCTCTTCCAGTGCCCCACCCCATCCTGGGGAGCCTCCCTGGTCCAATTCCGAAGCAGAGTACAATCCAGTCCAAAGTCAGTCAAGTCGCAATTAAAATGTCTCAGAATTTGATTTATTTCATATGACTGTTAGGAAAAATTTTTGTATCAAAATGTTAGTTCTAATTTAATATTTCATGCAAAAAATATGTAACATCACCTTCTGCTAAAAGGCTTAGAAGCAAAAAGCAAGTTTTCTACCAGCCCTCTCCCCTTTACCTGTCTCTTCCTCCTTTCCTCCCATTTCTAAGCAACACATGTACAGCGATTTGCATTGTTACTGTTTCAGTTTGTTGTCCTGTGGGACGGCTCCACCCACCGAAACAGACAGAACCACTGCCCTGGGGCGGCCTTCCTACCAGACAGGGGCTGGTGCTCTGAGGAAAAGCAGTGCAGGAAAAGCGCCTACGATCAGCATGACCAGAGGGTGGGCTGTGGCGCAGGATGGTGGGGCAGGGTCTCTGCAGAGAGAGCACCTGCGGGAAAGGATTCCAGGCCGTGCCGCAGCCCCAGGGCCGGGAAGAGAGGCCCTGCCAGTGGTCGCAGAGGAGCACAGAGGGAGAGGACGGAGGCTGGCCGGGACACGGAAGCCTCAGGGCCCGTGTCCAGGTGCCCGCCCCAGCGGTCTTCCTGGGCGACACAAACAACCGTGAGGCTTTCAGCTGCAAGCGGCATGTTCTCTGTGCCAAGATGATGCTTTGGTTCATTTTTTGGGAAGAGAGCAGTGGGGAGTCCCTCAGAGGTCAGTTCGTTGCCAGACACGAGGGGAGAGTGAGCTGGCTGAAGATGCTTGGGAGTGAGGGTGTGAGCAGTGTGGCTGGAGACGTATTTCTAAACAGGGCGTCCTAGTGCATGTTAAATGGACTAAGGCTGAGTGAGGTAAACGAGGTGTGAGTACTGGGGAGGCTTGAGAGAGGACACACCTTTATTTTATGACTTATGGAGACCTGAGAGAGGAGCAATTTGTGAACCAGTACTGGGGAGGTTTGAGAGAGGACACGCCTTTATTTTATGACTTATGGAGACCTGAGAGAGGAGCAATTTGTGAACCAGTACTGGGGAGGCTTGAGAGAGGACACACCTTTATTTTACGACTTATGGAGACCTGAGAGAGGAGCAATTTGTGAACCAGTACTGGGGAGGCTTGAGAGAGGACACGCCTTTATTTTATGACTTATGGAGACCTGAGAGAGGGGCAATTTGTGAACCAGTACTGGGGAGGCTTGAGAGAGGACACGCCTTTATTTTAGGACTTATGGAGACCTGAGAGAGGAGCAATTTGTGAACCAGTACTGCGGAGGCTTGAGAGAGGACACGCCTTTATTTTATGACTTATGGAGACCTGAGAGAGGAGCAATTTGTGAACCAGTACTGGGGGAGCAGGAGCCAGAGACCTGTAGTCTGTGGGACCTGGGCCTCTTGGTCTCGCCCAGTCTGAAACCCACTTCCTGCAGAGATTGGCACAAAGTCTGCTCTTTGAACCAGGAGCCGCAAAGTCAGCTTTACTTACACCAGCTCACCAACCCCTGTGCTGCCTCCCATATGCAGAGAGCTCCAGGTCAGGCACCCCTAATAGACCCTTTCCCCTCACAGGGAGCTGCTCAGGAGATTCCACCTAACTCATCAAGTCTTATCTCTCAGTAGGGTAAAATACCTGTGGCCACTGTGACATGACTTTTCAGATACTTACACACAGGGAAAGGTCCCTGCAGATCCACCTCTATCAGGAGAGACGCTGCCTCTGATGCTGCTGGAAGGTCCCTAGTCTGGGTGATGGGTAGAAAAGGCCCTTGACACAAGCTTCCTGGATTTCTGTAGATGTAGAGAATATGAATGGAATGGAAAAGTGGACTGTAAAGACACACTTGATGGGAGACAAATCGTGCACTATCAACATGTAGATGATTAGTGGGGAAGGCCCTACCATGGCAAACCAGCTACCTGACCAAAAGTTTCCTCTTTCAGCAGAACCGAAGCCCAAGATCCACCCATGCGGCTCCTGCTCTCTGGCCTTCTCCAGTCAGAAATTCCTCAGCCAACACATCCAACGCAATCACCCCTCTCAGACCCTCCTGAGACCATCTAAAAGAGACCTCCGTCAACCAGAGGATCCCTGCCCAGGCAATCAAAATCAGCAGCAGCGATATTCTGATCCACACAGCACGAGTGACAAACCTGAGAGTCGCAAGGCCAAGGACAGGCCCCACCCTTTGCTGAAAAGCATAACAATGAAGAGGATTTCAAGGGCCTCCCACTACTCACCCAGAGGACGAACGGGCACTTCTGGGGTGCATGAGAGAATCACAGAAGAGCCCAGCACAAGCCAGAAACTGAATCCAGAGGACACAGGCAAATTATTCATGGGGGCAGGTGTCTCAGGGATTATGAAAGTCAAGTACGGAGAGTGTGGGCAAGGCTCCAAGGATAGGTCAAGTCTCATCACACACGAGAGGACACACACAGGGGAGAAGCCCTATGTTTGCAGGGAGTGTGGGCGAAGCTTCAGCTGTAAGTCAACTCTCATCAGACACCAGAGGACACACACAGGGGAGAAGCCCTATGTTTGCAGGGAGTGTGGGCGAAGCTTCAGTCAGAAGCCCCATCTCATCACGCACCAGAGGACACACACAGGGGAGAAGCCCTATGTTTGCAGGGAGTGTGGGCGAAGCTTCAGTCGGAAGTCCCTCCTCATCACGCACCAGAGGACACACACAGGGGAGAAGCCCTATGTTTGCAGGGAGTGTGGGCGAAGCTTCAGTCAGAAGCCCCATCTCATCACGCACCAGAGGACACACACAGGGGAGAAGCCCTATGTTTGCAGGGAGTGTGGGCGAAGCTTCAGTCGGAAGTCCCATCTCATCACGCACCAGAGGACACACACAGGGGAGAAGCCCTATGTCTGCAGGGAGTGTGGGCGAAGCTTCAGTGTTAAGTCAAATCTCATCATGCACCAGAGGACACACACAGGGGAGAAGCCCTATGTTTGCAGGGAGTGTGGGCGAAGCTTCAGCTGTAAGTCAACTCTCATCAGACACCAGAGGACACACACAGGGGAGAAGTCCTATGTTTGCAGGGAGTGTGGGCGAAGCTTCAGTCGGAAGTCCCTCCTCATCACGCACCAGAGGACACACACAGGGGAGAAGCCCTATGTTTGCAGGGAGTGTGGGCGAAGCTTCAGTGTTAAGTCAAATCTCATCACGCACCAGAGGACACACACAGGGGAGAAGCCCTATGTTTGCAGGGAGTGTGGGCGAAGCTTCAGTCAGAAGTCCCTCCTCATCACGCACCAGAGGACACACACAGGGGAGAAGCCCTATGTTTGCAGGGAGTGTGGGCGAAGCTTCAGTGATAAGTCAAATCTCATCACGCACAAGAGGACACACACAGGGGAGAAGCCCTATCTTTGCAGGGAGTGTGGGCGAAGCTTCAGTGTGAAGTCCCATCTCATCACGCACCAGAGGACACACACAGGGGAGAAGCCCTATGTTTGCAGGGAGTGTAGGCAAAGCTTCAGTGATAAGTCAAATCTCATCACGCACCAGAGGACACACACAGGGGAGAAGCCCTATGTTTGCAGGGAGTGTGGGCAAAGCTTCAGTAATAAGTCAAATCTCATTACGCACCAGAGGACACACACAGGGGAGAAGCCCTATGTTTGCAGGGAGTGTGGGCGAAGCTTCAGTCGGAAGTCCCATCTCATCACGCACCAGAGGACACACACAGGGGAGAAGCCCTATGTTTGCAGGGAGTGTGGGCAAAGCTTCAGTGGTAAGTCAAATCTCATCATGCACCAGAGGACACACACAGGGGAGAAGCCCTATGTTTGCAGGGAGTGTGAGTGAGTCATAACCAAAAAACCACATCTTAGCACAGGCGGATTACTGCGGCCACCCCATGCCTCAGCTCTAAGGGGCCTCAGAGGAGGTCTGTGACCCATTAAGAGTATGAGGAGACACTTCCCAGGTGGTCCAGGGGCCAAGACTCCAATGCAGAGACCCATGTTCAATACCTGATTGGGGAGCTAGCTCCCACATGCTGCAACTAAGACACAGTGCAGTCAAATAAATAAATACATAAGTAAGTATTTTAAAGAGTGTGATAAGCACAGACTTACTTGATTAAATAGACCTTCCACTTTCATGACAGGAGAGGAGGTAGATAAACAGCAGAGGGTTTCTTAAGCGTTCTGGAGATGTTCATGCCAATTGCCTTCGTGGTGTTTTGTACTCCTCTTCTAATAAATTTTGTCTCCAAACAAACCTGAAGCCCAGACTATGTACTTATTCCCCCCTTATTACTGACAGCAGTGGGGTCCGGTGGTAGCTGAAGCCCTGGGAAGGCATAATTCTGGAGCCAACTCAGTTAGGTCACAGGACAGTCAGTTCCTGGGTCCAGGGAGAGGAATCGGGTTTGAGACAGACTCACCAGGGAAGGGAATTCCCTGGCCTCCTGGGAAGTGTGGCCTCTCCTCCTTACAGACCTCGACTCTCCTTTGGCCTCTCCTGGTTGCCCTCTGGTTTCCTCTGACTTCTGTAGCCTCAAAGTGAAGGCCTCATGCACGCGAGTGTGTGCGTGTGTGTGCCTGGCTCAGCGTGGGCCATCTGGTTTTTGCTGCTCCCTCAGGGTCATCACAGCATCTGGACTCCAGATTCGACCACAGGGGTCCAGT
The DNA here is from genome assembly GCF_049115385.1 of Moschus berezovskii. Classification (NCBI taxonomy): domain Eukaryota; kingdom Metazoa; phylum Chordata; class Mammalia; order Artiodactyla; family Moschidae; genus Moschus; species Moschus berezovskii. The sequence continues at coordinate 15,574,577 of NC_142460.1, read as the reverse complement.
TCTCAGGCCTGCCCTCAGCAGCTGTGTGACCTGGGGCAAGATGCTCAACCTCTCTGGGTCTCTATTCTCATCTGTGATACAGGGTGGGAGCACCAGCATTTTGGTCTTTTCATAAGCACAGGCAGAATCCGGCAGAGGCTGACTGAGAATACAAGCCCCACCTTTGCTGTTCTGTTTCTTTCTTTAATCTTTTTTTTATTTTTTAATAGAAGGATAATTGCTTTACAGAACTTTGTTTTCTCCACGTCCTTCAGCCCCCACACATTCCAGGTCTTCAGAGTAGACGGGGAAGGAGCCGTTTAGGCACTCGGCTGCCCTGATGAGGGGGTGTGAGGTCAGGGGTGCTAAGGGGGGGGCGACCTCCTTTCCCACCACTGCCATTCCTGCTGAGCTGGGCAGCCCCAGAGCCCCTCTGCAGACAGGCAGTGCTGACAGTCACCCACTCCGCTGAGCACAGAGCCTGGAGCCGCGTGTGCAGGAAGTCCCCGTCCGGCCGCCGTCCCACCCCACACAGAAGGCCCTCCAAGCCCACACCGCGGCTTCTCTACGCATGGGTCTCGTGCCTGTGCCCACGTGCTCCGGTCAACGCTGTTGCGACCTTGAAATTCTTTCCTTTTCACGAGTGAAGTCTGATGGGCCACAGGGTGTGCTGTGAGCAGAGCAGATGCACACAGCACGCGTCCCGCAGTGACCAGGCTGTACGTGGGGACAAGGTGGACACAAAATCCTCCCCCGGTGAGTGAAGGTGGGGACCGCACCAGGAACCCACGCTTGCTTAGACCCAAAACTGAGCTCCGACACAGACTGGAGGCAATGGCATTCTTAAGAATCAACCGCACCCTCCCCTCTGTGAATGACCTCTGCCCTGTCCTGATCCTTCCAGAAGGGGTTCAGGAGGCTGGAGTCCACCCAATCACCAGAAGACACCAAGGGGAGAGTGGGCCGTGGGACGGGGAGGGGGTTGGAGGGTGCAAACTCCAGGACTGGGGGCAATCGCCCTCCGTTCCCTCCCTGTGCCAGGCTTCCGAAGCATCTCTACGTGAACCGTGTCAGTAATAACACCCACTGTTATTTTCTCGTTTCTTTCACGCTTTCTTAAAGGAACACGTTTGTCTGTGGCTTGGTTTCCCTACAGGAAGGGAAGCCACATAAACTCCCCATCTTCTGCGGCTTTAGGCAGGGGCCACGAGAGGGAGAATTAGGGGTGGTGCAGGGAGAGGGGCTTCACCTGAAAAATGGTGGGGACCCAGAAACTTGCAGGGATTCCTCACCTGCACCTCCCACTGGAGCTGGAATCCCCTGGAAGGCTGAGCAGGTCAAAGCTTCTCCCTCCCCTCCCCTCCACTCCCCTCTCCTCCCCTCAAAAAGTTGACTCGTGGGTCAGCGCACAACACCCCCAAATTCCCCATCACCCACAGCCCCGCACAGGCCCTCCCTCACAGAAGTGGGACGATCTACACGGCAGCAGAGATGGCGTGTGACTCCAGAGCTGGGTGTCTCAGCTGACCTTGAGCAAGGGGGCTGGTGGTTTACATACCCTCCCACCCAGCAGCCACAAGCCACAGTCTGAAGCGGAGTTGTGGGGGTGGGGATGTGAGCTGTCTGAGGTCCCATTCTGTCCCCACGACGGTGGCCAGGCCTCACCAGGCACACAGGAGAGCAGCAGTCCGGGGACAGGACAGCCTGCTGCCTCCGCTGCACACTCCACCCTGACCGCAGCGGCCCCACAGGTTCACCAGCCCGGCCTGCGTGCGGCTCTGCTTGGCTGCTGGGGCTCTGGACCCTGGGTGAGTCGGTGAAGGCAGAGCTCCAGAGGCCAAGCCTGTCTACAGCCGTCAGACCCGCCCTGGTCACCAGACTCATGAGCCCAACCAGTATCTGAAGCCAAGATGCCTTTGGGAGAATGACACCACAGACGCTGACCTCAGACACCTGAAAATTTACTAAACAAATTATTTTTAGTCTTTTTTTAAAGTGGGATGTTGGCAGGAAGAGGGGAGGGGAATGACTTCCTTGGTGGTGCTGTGGTTAAGAATCCACCTGGCAATGCAGGTGACACGGGTTCAATCCCTGATCTGGGAAGATGCCACGTGCTGCGGGGCAACTAAGCCCATGCACAACTGCTGCAGCCCAAGTGCCTCGAGCCCTTGGTTCCCAACCAGAGCAGCCACCACAGTGAGAAGTTCCGCACAGAAACGAGAGAGCAGCCCCCACGCCCTACAACATGAGAAAAGCCCGCACAGCAGCAAAGACCCAGCACAGCCAAAAGTAAATAATCTTTTTTTTAGTAGGAGGTTGCAGCATTCCCTGCTGGTCCAGAGGCTAAGACTCTGAGCTCCCAACACAGGGGGGCCAGGTTCAATCCCTGGTCAGGGCACTAGATCCCACATGCCGCAACTGAAGACTCTGTGTGCCACAGCTAAGATCCAGCACAACCGATTAAATGAATATTCAAAGGTAGGAGGCTGTTCATCTGTTACGATAGAAAACTGTAACATTTTAGCAAAAGAAAAATAAAATATCTTATTTTGCAAGTTCTCCTGGTTGATTACAAAAAATTTTCTGGTAATATGGAGTTGTTTTTTTTTTTAAAAAAAAAGAAATTTAGAAAATACAGAAACTAAAGTCCACCCATAAATGTGTTCAGTTCAGTTCAGTCGCTCAGTCATGTCCGACTCTCTGCAATCCCATGAATCACAGCAAGCCAGGCCTCCCTGTCCATCACCAACTCCCGGAGTTCACTCAAACTCATGTCCACAGAGTCGGTGATGCCATCCAGCCATCTCATTCTCGGTCGTCCCCTTCTCCTCCCGCCCCCAACCCCTCCCAGCATCAGAGTCTTTTCCAGTGAGTCAACTCGTCGCATGAGGTGGCCAAAGTATTGCAGTTTCAGCTTTAGCATCAGTCCTTCCAATGAACACCCAGGATCGATCTCCCTTAGAATGGACTGGTTGGATCTCCTTGCGGTACAAGGGACTCTCAAGAGTCTTCTCCAACACCACAGTTCAAAAGCATCAATTCTTCGGTGATCAGCTTTCTTCACAGTCCAACTCTCACATCCATACATGACTACGGGAAAAACCATAGCCTTGACTAGACGGACCTTTGTTGGCAAAGTAATGTCTCTGCTTTTTAATATATTATCAAGGTTGATCATAACTTTCCTTCCAAGGAGTGAGCGTCTTTTAATTTCATGGCTGCAATCAGCATATGCAGTGATTTTGGAGCCCAAAAAAACAAAGTCTGACACTGTTTCCACTGTTTTTCCATCTATTTCCCATGAAGTAATGGGACCAGATGCCATGATCTTTGTTTTCTGAATGTTGAGCTTCAAGCCAACCTTTTCACTCTCCTCTTTTACTTTCATCAAGAGGCTTTTGCGTTTCTCTTCACTTTCTGACATAAGGGTAGTGTCATCTGCATATCTGAGATTATTGATATTTCTCCCAGCAATCTTGATTCCAGCCTGTGCTTCTTCCAGCCCAGCGTTCCTCATGATGTACTCTGCATATAAGTTAAATAAGCAAGGTGACAATATACAGCCTTGACGCACTCCTTTTCCTATTTGGAACCAGTCTGTTGTTCCATGTACAGTTCTGACTGTTGAACAGTTCTTTTTTTTTTTAATTTATTTATTTTTTATAGGAGGCAAATTATTTTACAATATTATATTGGTTGGTTTTGCCATACATTGACATGAATTCGCCCCAGGTTGTTAAACAGTTCTATGAAGACCTACAAGACCTTCTAGAACTAACACCCAAAAAAGATGTCCTTTTCATTATAGGGGACTGGAATGCAAAAGTAGGAAGTCAAGAAACACCTGGAGTAACAGGCAAATTTGGACTTGGAGCACGGAATGAAGCAGGGCAAAGGCTAATAGAGTTTTGTCAAGAGAACGCACTGGTCATAGCAAACACCCTCTTCCAACAACACAAGAGAAGACTCTACACATGGACATCACCAGATGGTCAACACCGAAATCAGATTGATTATATTCTTTGCAGCCAAAGATGGAGAAGCTGTATACAGTCAGCAAAAACAAGACCAGCAGCTGACTGTGGCTCAGATCATGAACTCCTTATTGCCAAATTCAGACTTAAATTGAAGAAAGTAGGGAAAACCACTAGACCATTCAGATATGACCTCAATCAAATCCCTTATGATTATACAGTGGAAGTGAGGAATAGATTTAAGGGGCTAGATCTGATAGATGGAGTGTCTGATGAACTATGGACGGAGGTTCGTGACATTGTACAGGAGACAGGGACCAAGACCATCCCCATGGAAAAGAAATGCAAAAAAGCAAAATGGCTGTCTGAGAAGGCCTCACAAATAGCTGTGAAAAGAAGAGAAGCAAAAAGCAAAGGAGAAAAGGAAAGATATAAGCATCTGAATGCAGAGTTCCAAAGAATAGCAAGGAGAGATAAGAAAGCCTTCCTCAGCGATCAATGCAAAGAAATAGAGGAAAACAACAGAATAGGAAAAACAAGAGATCTCTTCAAGAAAATTAGAGATTCCAAGGGAGATGGGCTCAATAAAGGACAGAAATGGTATGGCCCTAACAGAAGCAGAAGATATTAAGAAGAGATGGCAAGAATACACAGAAGAACTGTACAAAAAAGATCTTCACGACCAAGATAGTCACGATAACGTGATCACTGACCTAGAGCCAGACATCTTGGAATGTGAAGTCAAGTGGGCCTTAGAGTGCATCACTACGAACAAAGCTAGTGGAGGTGATGGAATTCCAGTTGAGCTATTTCAAATCCTGAAAGATGATGCTGTGAAAGTGCTGCACTCAATATGCCAGCAAATTTGGACAATTCAGCAGTGGCCACAGGACTGGAAAAGGTCAGTCTTCATTCCAATCCCAAAGAAAGGCAATGCCAAAGAATGCTCAAACTACCACACAATTGCACTCATCTCACACGCTAGTAAAGTCATGCTCAAAATTCTCCAAGCCAGGCTTCAACAATATGTGAACCGTGAACTCCCAGATGTTCAAGCAGGTTTTAGAAAAGGCAGAGGCACCAGAGATCAAATTGCCAACATCCGCTGGATCATGGAGAAAGCAAGAGAGTTCCAGAAAAACATCTATTTCTGCTTCATTGACTATGCCAAAGCCTTTGACTGTGTGGATCACAATAAACTGTGGAACATTCTGAAAGAGATGGGAATACCAGACCACCTGACCTGCCTCTTGAGAAACCTGTATGCAGGTCAGGAAGCATCAGTGTAGGGAACACGAATTACTGCAGCATCTAGCCACCACACACGGGAACACACGTGTGTGTTTTTCTTCTACAAAAGCTTTCAGCCTCCACCCACCTTCCCACCAGCCTCTGCTCTGCTCACCAAGACTGCGCTTCGGCCTCGTGACCGGGGAGGGTGGGGTGTTTCTGTTGAGCTCAGGGAGGCAGGGGCCGGGGGGTGGGGTGGGGCTGTGAGGTTGGGGGCACCATCTGGCCTGCAGTGAGGAGAGAAGCGCAAATGCTCCGCCTCTGGGTCCAGTAACTCCAGAAGCCTCAGTGGAGCCACCCAGGAAGAAGCCTCCCAAACACCGTCCCTGCAGTTTCCACAGTTACAGCACATCCCATGTCTCGGGCTTCGCCTGTGGGTTAACAAATCCTCTCTTGTTGGACATGAAACGTGTTTCCACAGACAATCTGCCCAGACCTTGGCCTCAGTTGGTCCTCTTCTTGGATGTGAAAAGTGTTTCCACAGAGAATCTGCCTGGATCTCAGCCTCAGTTGGTTCTCTTGTTGGAAACAAAATGTGTTTCCACAGAAAACCTGCCCAGATCTTGACCTCAGTTGGTCCTCTTGTTGGACAGAAAAGTCTTTCCACAGAGAATCTCTCTGGATCTTGGCCACGGTTGGTACAGATCTAACAGGCAGTATATTTAGGGCTCAGGGAAGTTAGTCCTCAAGCTCCCTGGGTTTAGGGCTATAGCGCCTCCACCCCTTCCATGGTCATGGAGCCTTGTCTTCCAGAGGAAGGTGTTTGGCCACATCAGCCACAAAGACACATACTGAAGAGGAGAAAGGCCACGGCAAGTGGGGCTGGGTGTTCTTGGGGGAGCAGAGGGGCCTTGGACACTCCATGCTGGGCCCCTGCCCCACCGGGTTCTCCTCCCTCTCGCTGGGCATGCAGCTTTCACCTCCTGGGTGCCTGCCAGCAAGGGGCTCCCAAGACACCAAGCTGGGGTTGGCAATGGGTGAGCTGGATGCCAGAGAACCCAAGACCCCGCAGCAGGTCAGTGCACTGTGGACAAGGGCTGGCCTCACTGAACGGTTAGGCTCTGTGCATTCAGGACACCCTCTCTGGATGCCAGGTGGAGGTGCTGCTGCCCCCACTGCCCACCTGGGTGTCAGGAGGTCGAAGAGAGACCCAGGTTGTCCTTTCTACCTCTTGTCCAGAGAATGCCAAAGGCCAGTTCCCAAAAGTGGGGGCAGGGTGGGCAGAGCGAGTGCTTGGGTCTCACAGGGTCCCCGTGAAGAGGGCTTTACCCCTGACTGGATCCCTCTTGGCTGGTTCTCCTTCTGTGTTTTCTTCACATCAAATCACAAGGACGAGACAGTCCAGGTGCCCACAGCATCACTCACCAAGGTGCCGACAATCCTGCTTATTTATCATGGGCAGGGAGACAGGGTGGCTGGTGTGATGCTCCCCTGGACCAGAGAAGAGACCCCCTAGGCTGTGTCTCTTCTACCTCCTGAGACCCAGGTGGGCACTGGGGGCAGAGCACCTCCACCTGGGGTCCGGAGAGGGTGTCCTGAATGCACAGGGCCTAACTGTCCAGTGTGGCTTCGGGGGTATGGGCAAGAGGGGCACTAACTCCTTTTTAAATATTTCAGACAACCACTGAGCTCCTCATGGTTTTCGGTCTCAGATCTTTTTGGTCCGTTTTCAGAGTCTTTATTGAATTTGTTACAATATTTCTTCCATTTTATGTTTTGATTTTTTGACTGCAAGGCATGCGGGATTGTTACCAAGTCCAAGCTCCTTCTGCTTGCCTCACAACAGGCCAATAAATCCGAGGCGAGGTGCTGAGGCAAGGAATACGACTTTATTTGGAAGGCTGGCAGAAGGAGAAGATAGCAGACTAATACCGCAAAGAAACCATCTTGTCAGGGTCTGGGCGTCACTGTCTTTCATAGAACACAGAGCTGGGTGGTGAGGAAATAAAGTGAAAAGGCCATGAATCTGGCAAATATCTCCTGGAATGGCCAGCCTTGGGAGGAGACGTGCTACTTTCTCCCTTCCTGTAGCCATCCACAGGTGGACAGGTCCTGGACAAAGGCAGACGGGCAGGGTTTCCTGAGGTAGGCCATTATGTATGGGCAGTATCCTTGTAGCAAACGAACCAACAGGAAGCAAAGGTTAAAGTAAAACATCCAACATGGAGTCAGACTTTGTTCTTCCCTGTAACAACTCCCCACTCACAGTGTCCATTCCACGATCTTATGGAAAAAGGGATGATGACTGTTCTAACTGCTCCATCAGTTGCATCTTTTGGGGAGTGCCCACCACTGGTGCCAGTTTTCTGAATGTTGAGATTTATCTTTTGTTGTTCTTTGGAAAGTCTCTACTTCATATGTGGAGACATAAAAATATTTATAATCTAGGTGTTGAGAGTTATGTTTTATTCAGGAAGAATCTTTTAGGATTTCAAAACCAGGAGGCAGCATCTAAAGGTAAGGAATTTAGCACTTTTCGTGTGTGGGAAGATGCACCAGCCATCTCACTGTAATCATCCCCCTTGATACACACCTCACCATCTGGGGCCAGTATCCTGTCTTCTCCTTCCTGACTTTTCTCAGGGATCACCATGGGGAGTGGCTGCAGTCTGATGGCTAGTAGAGTGCAGGTATTCTTCTCCTTCCTGAGTTTCTTCAGGGCTCACCAAGAGAAGTAGCTGCAGCCTGATGGCTTCTAGAGGGAAGGTATTCTTCCTGCATTTCCTCAGGGCTCACAGTGGGGAGTGGCTGCACTTTGATGGCTACTGGAAAGAAGGCATTCTTCTCCTCCCCGAGTTTCCTCAGGGTTCACCATGAGAAGTGGCTTCAGTTAGATGGCTTCCCACACACACAGTAGGAGGCAGAGATGGCAGTGGCAACCCACTCCAGTACTCTTGCCTGTAAAATCCCATGGACAGAGGAGCCTGATGGGCTGCAGTCCAGGGGGTCGCTAAGAGTCGGACACAACTGAGCGACTTCACTTTTACTTTTCACTTTCATGCATTGGAGAAGGAAATGGCAACCCACTCCAGTGTTCTTGCCCAGGGATGGGGGAGCTTGGGCTGCCATCTATGGGGTCGCACAGTGTCGGACACGACTGAAGTGACTTAGCAGCAGCAGCAGAGAGTAGAAGGGGGAACCTGGGTCCCCACTGAGATCATCTCAGCAGAAAGAGCAAGCACATCCTATAACTCCAGACAATCTTCCAATGTTCAGGGTTCAGTGTTCAGCCTGCGGGATCCACAGCCATCAGCTCAGCCACCAAGCTTTGCACTTCGTTGCTATGTAGCCCTGAAACCTACACTGCAGGAGGCCCTCTAAATGTGGCGTCCTGTCCAGCAAACTCTCGGTCACATCCTCCAAGACCCACCTAGGCCCAGCTTTGCTGAGTGGGTCTCACTGGGGACCCAGATTCCCCCTCCTGCTCTCCCACATTCCATACCCAAGTGGGGAGAAGCCAGGGGCTGGGGGCACAGCCTCCAAGCAGGTAGGGCAGACGTTCTTCCATCACCCCTCGTGGTCCATCCCTGGAAGCACAGTCTAATGTCACTTTAGCAGCAGGGGACATGTGTCCCCAGATCTGGCCCACTGTCTAGGGGGTGTGAGCTGTGAGCAAGAACACAGGAAACCCCAAGTGACCTACTTAGGCTGGAAGACTAATTCCTGGGATGTGAGTCGAAGTCTGAAAGTAGCTTCTCATTGGGATGAGCCTTCTCCAGACCTAGCCTGGGGGCAGCAAGAGTGCAATAAGTGGCCCCCAGCTGGGGCAGCCACACAGTGCCTCTAGACGGCCCCATGGAGACTGCACCAGAGTGACCATGAGCCCACATTCACCCAGCAGATGACTTCTGAGAGGTCTGTGACAGACCAAAGCAACCATGAGTCTGGACTCACACAGCAGACAGCCTCTGAGAGGTCTATGACAGACCCGAGTGCCCACGAGCCTGCATTCACCCAGCAGATGGCCTCTGAGAGGTCTGTGACAGACCAAAGCAACCATGAGTCTGGACTCACACAGCAGACAGCCTCTGAGAGGTCTATGACAGACCCGAGTGCCCACGAGCCTGCATTCACCCAGCAGATGGCCTCTGAGAGGTCTGTGACAGGCCAGAGTGACCATGAGCGTGCACTCACCAGCGGTTAATTCTTGCCTGGAGAATCCCATGGACAGAAGAGCCTGGTGGGCTTCAGTCCATGGGGTCGCTAAAAGTCAGACACAACTGAGCACCTGAGCACACACATGAAACAGAAACAGACTCGGGGACAGAAAGGACAGACTGGTGCTCTCCGAGGAGAGGGGGGTGGTGGAGGGATGGAGTGGGAGGCTGGGGTCAGCAGATGTAGCTTTTATAAGTAGAATGGATAAACAAGGTCCTGCTGTATAGCAGAGAACAATATTCAGTATCCAATGATAAACTATAAAATAATATTTTTTTAAAAAGAATGTATATATGTATAAGTGTATCCCTGAGCTGTGCAGCTAAAATTAACACATTGTAAACCAACCATCGGAGAAGGCAATGGCAAGCCACTCCAGTACTCTTGCCTAGAAAATCCCATGGACAGGGGAGCCTGGTAGGCTGCAGTCCATGGGGTCGCTACTAGTCGGACACGACTGAGCGACTTCACTTTCACTTTTCACTTTCACACATTGGAGAAGGAAATGGCAGCCCACTCCAGTGTTCTTGCCTAGAGAATCCCAGGGACGGCAGAGCCTGGTCGGCTGCCGTCTATGGGGTCGCACAGAGTCGGACACGACTGAAGCGACTTAGCAGCAAACCAATCATACTTCAAAAAAAAAAACTGATAAAAAAAGAACAGACCCTGGCCAATTACAATGGATACTCAACCCAGGAGCACCGAGTCCCGAGCAGTCAGAACACAGACCAGCCAGTCAGAAGAGGGGCCAACAGAAGACGGGGTCCCACAGCAGCCCACAGGCTGGCTGCGAGCCCTAGGCTCCGTAAGCCACGAGTGTCGCTGGAGGAAATGAGAACTCTACACACGACTCCTCCTCCAGCTCAAGACAAAGTGGCTCTGCTTCCCCTGACCACATGACTGAAGGGGCCCAGGGATGCCCTGGCTTGCTGCTGGGACCAGCAATGTATTGGTCAGATCCCAGTGCGGGGAGGTCTGTGAGGGCAGCTCTGGAGCGCGGTGGGCCAGGATGAGTCAGAATGAGCACAGCAGCTCAGCCCATTCCTCGAAGGCTGGACAAGACAGAGCCCAGGAGGCCGGAAAGTGTTCGAACGGAGGGCAGGCCCCCACGCTCGGGGCCTCCACTCTCTGGCTGAGGCCCAGCGCTGACCCCTGTGCCGGTCTGCAGCACGTGCTGCACACATCCTGGTGGCTCAGCTGCTGAGCCCCAAGGTGAAGGCTTGTGATGGCAGCCACGCCCACGGGCACCAAGAGCGCCGGCCATCTGGCTCCTGGCCCAACTGCGAGGTCCAGCTGAGACCAGAGGACACGCTGTCAGCTGCTCTAGGGTGGCCCCGTGTCACCAGTAAATGGCAGTGTCATGATGCAGGCCAGCAGGACTCAGCCTGGAGGATTGCTAGATTCAGCTAGGACACACCGACCCATGAACGCTCTGGGTCCTGGGTCAGGCAGAGACCCGAACAGGCAGACAACTGCAGAGAACAGAGTCCACATCACAGACAAAGTGCATCCATCCCCGGGAAGAGAAGGGGCCCCGTCTCAGGGGCCGCCCTCGGGAGCCCCCAGCTTAAGCATAAAGAGGCTTCGGGCACAGGTGGTGGGAACAGACTCGGGACTGCTCTTTAAGTCATGCAGGACGGGTCACGCAGGTGAGTGAAGGCCTGAGGGAATTTACCGTAAAAAACAGAGTATCTGGGGGAAGAGACAGGCTTAGGCGGAGCTGAGCCCAAGGGGGCTGGGAGTCCAGACTCAGAAACCCTATATGCCTCTCTCCTGTCTCTGCCTCCTAATCTACATACCCCCCACTCTGCAGCCTGGCGCCGCCTGTCCTGGGCATCTCCACTCAGATCGTCCACTCATTCACAGGTATTTGCTTAGCACCTGCCTCTGGCCAGGTCGTGTTTCAGGCACGGGGCAGCCCTGAGGAGACAGACAATAACCCCAGTCCTTGGGAAGCAGAAACCCTACCATAGGCCAGATGCACCGCTCCTCTGGCCCAGCCCCGGCCAAGCCCTCCTCGGCCACCGGCCTGCCCTGCGGGAGCTCCAGCCCCAAACACAGTTCCGTCTGAGCATCCCCCCTTCTCCAAGAAGGCGCCTCTCTGGACTCACCGCCTGTCAGCCCCTGCCACCCCATGCTCTGTGTCCTTCTCAGCACGTACCACCATCTGAAACGGCCTCCCGACACCTGCATCACCTCAGCGTACCAGGCAATGCCACATCCTCGGTGAAGGAAAGTCCCAGCTGCCCTCACGCTCTTTCTGCTGAGTTCCCACCACAGATTCCCATCACAGCGGCCTGGAAGGACTCTCCAAACAGGTGTGGAGCAGGGGCTCAGCGGGGCCCGAGAGGGTGGGCCCACTGGGCCGCTCCAGTGGTCAGGGTAGGCAGGGACCTCCCAGCACCGGCTCAGACCAGATGGCAGGCAGACCAGCTTCCTTCTCCCTGGGACCACGAGGGTGCGAGGCTCTCATCGCTGCTCAGGGTCGTGGCTGCCCAGGAAGGGCTGTCAGTTCCAGGGTCCTGAGCCCTCTGTGTGCTGTCACACGTTTTACCTGTGTGAGCTCAACTCCCTCAGGCAGAACGCTTTGGGCTACACGCTTGGAAGAATCAGCAGGAATAGTTTAAGGCCACTCAAGGTACCACAATCCAGAGACAAAAGGCCCCACCACCCGCCAGGAGGCCCAGGGACAACACCCAGAAGGGAGCTGCTCGTCTCCTGTCTTCCTTGGCGTGAGTTGTGCCCTCCTGGTGCCCAGGGGCTGCTGTGCCTCCAGCATCACATCACACAGTGAGAAGGGAGTGGGAGGAGAAGGGCAGGCCCACCAGCAGAGCTGCCTTTTGCTCCGAGGAGCCTGAAGGTGCTGTGTGCCAGCTACCATTCAGGGGTCACGTGTTGAGCATGGCAAGGCTGGCCCTGGCACTATTAGGCTGGACCCCCTGCCTGCTCTTAGCCCATTGCCCTCTCAGGTTCCAGGTGAAGCCTGCAGGATGGGCAGGGGCCCTGCTGAGGCCACAGAAGCACCTGTGCTGATGCCCTGCCCTGCCCTGTCCTGCCCTCTCCCAGGACTAGGTTCCCTCTTGGGGCAGAGAAGGCGTCAGGGCTCTAGACAGAGGGGTTGACAGGCAGCCACCAAAAAAGGTTTGATTCTTGTTTTGGGTAGCTTGCTTCTGACATCTGAGACTGCAATACTGCAGTGGGTTGCCATGTCCTCCTCCAGAGGATCTTCCCAACCAAGGAATTGAACCCAGGTCTCCTGCATTGCAGGGGGAGGCTTTAGTATCTGAGCCTCCAGGGAAGTTCAAGAATTCTGGAATGGGTAGCCTATCTCTTCTCTGGGGGATCTTCCCAACCCAGGGATCGAACCAGGGTCTCCTGCATTGCAGGTGGACTCTTTACCAGTTGAGTGACCAGGGAAGCCCAGCAGGGAAGGTTGCAGAGTGAAAATGATCAGTCCACACTACTCGCCCCAGACGTGGTCCTGGCATCACTCCTCTGTGCCCCACACCAGGAGGAGTTCCAGGACACAGCCCCTCTGCACCTCAGCTTCAGTCCGTGGGACGCGGGGACTCTGACAGCCACCTCTTGAGCCTGTATTGCTGATGAGGTGAGCAAACCCTTGTCATGGATTGAAAGCTGCTGCGGATTCAAACCACAAAGTTATACTGAGTCTCCCCCGGCCCCTGGTTACACCGGGCACTCACCGCTCACCTCACACCGACAGGCTGCATCTCTGCATTCAGCAGCACAGCTGCCAGCGTGTGGGAGTGCGATTTATCTCACAGTCCCTCGTGGTGGCAGCACGCGTGTTTATGGTCCTGTCCCATGTTTCTGTTCAGTCTCTCAGCTGTGTCCGACTCTCTGCGATCCCATGAATCACAGCACGCCAGGCCTCCCTGTCCATCACCAACTCCCGGAGTTCACTCAAACTCATGTCCATAGAGTCGGTGATGCCATCCAGCCATCTCATCCTCTGTCATCCCCTTCTCCTCCCGCCCCCAATCCCTCCCAGCATCAGAGTCTTTTCCAGTGAGTCAACTCGTCACATGAGGTGGCCAAAGTATTGCAGTTCCAGCTTCAGCATCAGTCCTTCCAATGAACACCCAGGACTGATCTCCTTTAGAATGGACTGGCTGGATCTCCTTGCAGTCCAAGGGACTCTCAAGAGTCTTCTCCAACACCACAGTTCAAAAGCATCAATTCTTCGGCGATCAGCTTTCTTCACAGTCCAAGTCTCACATCCATACATGACCACGGGAAAAACCATAGCCTTGACTAGATGGACCTTGGTTGGCAAAGGAATGTCTCTGATTTTTAATATACTATCAAGGTTGGTCATAAATTTCCTTCCAAAGAGTAAGCATCTTTTAATTTCATGGCTGCAATCAGCATCTGCAGTGATTTTGGAGCCCCAAAAATAAAGTCTGACACCGTTTCCACTGTTTCCCATCTATTTCCCATGAAGCGATGGGACCTAGCATTAGCAAAGGAAGAAGCCAGCTGTACTTCCTACCTGAGTAACATTTAACCTGAGAGATGCTCTTGAAACTGGAGCTCCACCTAGCTTCTGAATATGCTCCTGTTGTAACTTTTGACTCCTAGCAAGGCTAGGCACTTTCTGACTACCAATCCAAGTTTGGGACCTAAGTAACAGTACACAGTAACAGCACAGAACACAAGTCTCTTGAAAGTTATGATCCAACAGATCAAATTAGTAGTTCTAATTTCCAGGAAGTTATGAAATGGTCAAAGAGACCGGAGAGTTTTGACCAAGAAAGGAGAGTTCAGACTGAACGCTCTGCCCATCTCTGGCCACTCCACCAGACGAGATACTGGGTGCCTCTTGACATTAGCAGGTCAGTATAATTCCCCAACAGGGTTTCTTCCACAAGCCACATGAGGTCACCACGGAACTCCAGATTAGGACACACATGCGCATCTCCTTCAATCAGTCACAAACACAAGCACACAGCAGAGTTGGTAAAGTACAACAGAATACATGTTTGCTAGGAGAGCAAAGAACTACTGCTCCAAGTGTCCTGACCTTGTCCTGAAGAATCCTAGACAAGCTCCCAAGATGAAAGGTTGCTGCTACCAGCCGTGAACGATGCCCAGATTCTAGGTCATGAATGAAATTTATCCAAGCAGGCCAGACCTGATGGACATTCCCCTCCAGAACCCAGAACTGGTGCAGTTTCATCCAGGAAGGACAATGCAAGGCAGCCTGTGCAATAATGACAACAGATGAGATTGTTACGCAAGGGTGGTCGGCACAACAGGCTGAGCTGGAGGCACCCAACCAGGCACTAAGGGACGCCAACGGAAAGCGAATTAACATCTACACTAACTCAAGGTACGCCTTGGCTACTTTACATGACCATGGAGCCATTTATAAAGAAAGGGGACCACTGACAGCAGGTGGAAAGGAGATCAAAAACAAAGAGGAAATCCTTCAGCTGTAAGAGGCAGTCTGGAAGCCTTCCAAAATGGCAGTCATCCATTGCCAAGGCCATCAAAGAGAAACCGATCCACTCAGCAGAGGGCATCAGTTTGCCAACCAGGCAGGGAAGGAGGTGGCAACCCAACTGAGCCCCACAGTGGGCCCTGAGCCAGGCTCTAAGGTCCTCTTGGCGTCAGAATTGCCTCCAGCCCCGAGATGCACCAAGGAAGACGATCAATGGGCTTTAGATGAGGGCTTTTCATTCCTCTTGGCATCAGAACTGCCTCCACCCCCGAGATGCACCAAGGAAGAAGATCAGTGGGCTTTAGATGAGGGCTTTTCATTCCTCTTGGCATCAGAACTGCCTCCACCCCTGAGATGCACCAAGGAAGAAGATCAATGGGCTTTAGATGAGGGTTTTTCATTCTTCTTGGCATCAGAACTGCCTCCACCCCCGAGATGCACCAAGGAAGAAGATCAGTGGGCTTTAGATGAGGGCTTTTCATTCTTCTTGGCATCAGAACTGCCTCCACCCCCGAGATGCACCAAGGAAGAAGATCAATGGGCTTTAGATGAGGGCTTTTCATTCTTCTTGGCATCAGAACTGCCTCCACCCCCGAGATGCACCAAGGAAGAAGATCAGTGGGCTTTAGATGAGGGCTTTTCATTCTTCTTGGCATCAGAACTGCCTCCACCCCCGAGATGCACCAAGGAAGAAGATCAGTGGGCTTTAGATGAGGGAGGAACCAAAGGAAACAAGGGCTGGTGAAAGCTTCCAGACCAAAGACTCTTTGTCCCCAGCAACATAGCAGTCCAGCTTGTGAAACAGCACCATGAGACAACTCACTTAGGGAAAACTGTGCTGGAAAGTTTATTGAGCCATTACTATTTCGTTCCTAAGCTCCCAACCCTGTGCCCAGATCAGTACTAGATGTGTGACTTGTGCACGAAACAATGCCAGCCAAAGAGCAAGACCCAGCCCAGGGGTGCAGACAGCTAGGACACAGACCTTTGAAGATCTAGAAGTGGACTTTACTGAAGTCAAGCCCTACAGGGACTGTAAGTATTTCCTTGTGGTAGTCTGCACCTACTCAGGAGGGACTGAGGCCACCCCAGGCACACTGAAAGGGCACAAGAGGTGGTCAAGGCCCTGCTATGAGACATGACCCCGAGATATGGGCTGCCCGTCTCCATGAGGTCTGACAAGGGCCAGGCTTTGTGTCAGAGATAATCCGGACTTTGTCCAAGACACTGGGCGTCAAACGGAAGCTCCACACTGCTCAGGCCACAGAGCTCTGGGAAACTTGAGCGCATGAACAGGACCCTCAAGACTACATTAGCTAAGCTCTGTCAGGAGACCCAGTTACCTTGGGTCGACATGCTACTCCTAGCCTTGCTCCAAGTCTTATGCACCCCAAGGTCCTCAGGCTATTCTCCCTTTGAGATCTTATACGAGAGACCAAGCTTGACCAACAACCAGCTGACCTGGAGATGTCCCAATACCTCCAGGCCCTGGGAGAAGTATAACCCAAGAAACCTTAAAAAGGACTCTCATTCCTTTGGGCAGTTGGGTTCGTCCCTATCAGCAAGGAGATGAGGCAGGGGTTAAAGACTGGAAGAAGGAGCCACTTCAATCAGTTTGGACAGGCCCCATAGAGTCGTCCTTGCAACCGCGGCTGCTGTTCAAGTTACAGGCGTCCCCCCTGGGTTTCCCACACCAGAGACACGACAGCAGCAGCTCCCCACGACAAGGGCATCTAGAGAGCAGCTCGAGACCCTGAGGACCCACTCAAGGTCCAGATCCAAAAGTGACAGCCCTCACCCACAAAGGACACCGAGCCCTGCTCTAGTCACTCTGGGAGCTGATTAGTCAATGCACGGCAGAAGCCTGAGGATTCTTCAGCCCTGCTCTAGCCACATCCCGGCAGCTGGTTGGTCGACAGAAGGCGGAAGCTTGAGAATCCAGTTACTGGGATATAAATGGGCTTCCATTGTCACCCTGGCCCCTTTCCCTGATCGGCATTACTGCCGTGCTCTTTGCTGGAGGATTATCTTCAGTTAATAGCGGCTCAGAAGCTGCTATTAACTGTCTGCTATCTCATCATAGTGGGGAGTATCATCCTTATCAGGTACCTCTTGTAACCGTTCCCCAGTCAGACACCCCTTTTTTTCGACTAGGACATGAGAAAGTTAGGGTTAGGATGACACCCTGCTGAACGGGGCCTCGTTACCCCGCTGGCCTTGATGCTTTCTGTGGGTCAGATACAAGAGTGTCTTGACTACAATGTACCTAAAGGTAGTGAACTTGTTTAATAGAATCAGATGTTTTGGGTCCTAGAGGTTTATACCCTGCTGGGCTGTTGTGTATTGGACAGCAGAACAGCCTGCACGTGGTTCACTTGTTCGCGCGCCCGGATCCGGCCGGGGGGCACCTGGACCTTGCTCTACCATATACCATACTCGCTGCTCTTGCCAAGGAGCCACCAAGGGAACTTACACACATAACAAAACAACCTGCGCGATGTGCCAACAATAATGCGAGCACATCAGTGCTGACCCCAGTTCCCCTCCCAGTGAAGACTGGTCAGAGGTTTGCACTTAGAAGGTGGGCTCCGGATGAACCAGGCCCAGATTACGCACTAGGGAGCCCATGGCTAGAGGTTCGCCATGCGCTCGACACAAATTACGGATTTAGAAAGCCCAATGCTGGTGCACTTTGATGAGCATGCCGCTCACAAAAACCCCAGTAACCCCAGTGCTTTGAATTGTGGAGGCGTGTCATGGGAGCAGGAACACACGTTCAACGACAAGTACATGTGTGACCCAGTACCCCATAACATCGGGTGTCATGAAGGCCCCTTTCTTCACAGACTGACCTGGGCCTGTGTCAGATGAGCAACGTGGGAAAAAACAGAGGTGACCGGAGAGAATAAGGACAAAGTAAATCACTGCGGATGCTGATTGCAGCCATGAAATTAAAAGATGCTTATTCCTTGGAAGGAAAGTTATGACCAATCTAGACAGCATATTCAAAAGCAGAGACATTACTTTGCCAACAAAGGTCCGTCTAGTCAAGGCTATGGTTTTCCCGTGGTCATGTATGGATGTGAGAGTTGGACTGTGAAGAAAGCTGATCGCCGAAGAATTGATGCTTTTGAACTGTGGTGCTGGAGAAGACTCCTGAAGAGTCCCTTGGACTGCAAGGAGATCCAACCAGTCCATTCTAAAGGAGATCAGTCCTGGGTGTTCATTGGAAGGACTGATGCTGAAGCTGAAACTCTAATACTTTAGCCACGTCATGCGACGAGTTGACTCACTGGAAAAGACTGATACTGGGAGGGTTTGGGGTAGGAGGAGAAGGGGACGACAGAGGATGAGATGGCTGGATGGCATCACCGACTCGATGGACATGAGTTTGAGTGAACTCCGGGAGTTGGTGATGGACAGGGAGGCCTGGCATGCTGTGACTCATGGAGTCGCAAAGAGTCGGACACGACTGAGTGACTGAACCAAACCAAACCGAACTGAACACTCCTCTAAAAGGGAACTGTTGATCCCAAATATAAGCTGGGGACGTGTAACCCAGCCAATTTCACTGTCTTCAACCTTGGGGACTCAAGATGGGAAAAGGATCACCAGATCAGCATCTATTTTAATGGGAGAGGTCTTGGCCCAGGAACTGTATTGATATTCCAGAGCATTTCTGTTCCTCTCTGGGTTTCCACACACAGGCTCTTCCATTCTTTTTATGAAGAGACTGAAAGTGGTCTTCCTCCTATTCCAGTCAAAACTAAAAATCTGTCTTTAGCCCTGGCAGAGATCATAGCCCAGATATTAATTGTTACTTCTTGCTATGTGTGTGGAGGAACTAACATGGGAGACCAATGGTCCTGGGAAGCTAAAGAATTAGATCACTGGAGACCCTTCAACAACTCAGGGGAATTCAAGAAGACCAGGGTCAGAATTTGGTATTTCAAGACTTCCTTAATCGACAAAAACTGTCTGGCATGGTGGGGCCCATTATACAATGTTCCAGTAGGAAAACTCACTTGTCTTGGCCAAAAATATTATAATATTCATACTTCTGGTTGGTGGGGAAGCCCAAACTATACAGAGCCTAATCCTCACCCTCTAGCAAGCTTCCCCCATTTAAAGACCCGATGGGATGACTTGTCCACTGAAGGCCATTGGCCTGTTCTAGAAGGATCATATTGGATTTGTGGGACTAACACATATTCAATTTTGCCAGCCAACAGATCAGGGGCATGTATATTGGGGACTATCTGTCCCTCCTTTTCACTACTCTCCCTAGCCTAAGGTGAATCATTGGGAGTCCCAGTTTATAAAGACAGAGGCCCCACCAACAAGCACAGGTCTCTACAGACTGGAGACTGGAAAGATGATGAGTGGTCTCCTGAGTGCATAATCCAATACTGCAGGCTAGCTACATGGGCAGAAGACAGGTCCTGGGCTACCAAACCCCAATTTACATGCTTAACAGAATTATTCAGCTCCAGGCAGTGATTGAAACCACTACTAATGAAATGGCCAAGGCTCTTAATTTATTGGCAGAACAACAAACCAGGATGCGTAATGCTATTTATCAAAATTGCCTGGCTCTGGATTACTTACTGGCTGCAGAAGGGGGTGTCTGTGGAAAGTTCAATCTTAGCAACTGTTGCCTACAGATAGATGATAATGGCAAGGTTACAGAAGAAATAACCAGAGAGATGACTAACACAGCTCATGTCCCAGTCCAGACTTGGAAGGGATGGAATCCCGGAGAGCTATTTGGGGGACGGTTTTTTTATCTAGGAGAATTCAAAACTGTAGTGGAAATAGTCCTACTCCTCCTTGGGACTTGTCTCCTCTTACCTTGCCTCTTGCCATTATTCGTGAGGACAATTTCCAGCCTACCTGAGGCCATCGCAGACAGAAGGGCCACCACACACCTCCTAGCCCTGAAAGGTTATCAGCCCCTGAGCCAAGAAGATCAAGAGGTTGATACCTTATAAGATTCGAGGGACATCAAGAGAGGGGATTGAAGAGGAAAATCTAAAACTTAAACCCAGCTAGAAATAACTTCATGCTGGGTCTGCTTCTGTAAGTCAGCTTGCTCCTTGCAAAGTCACATAAGTTACATAGTTTCGGGGGTGGGGCAGGAAATGGAAACTTATAACAATGCTAGGAGCTGAAACTTAGCTCACTCACCCTTGTCAATTACCCAGCCCCTGCAATCCTGCTTAACCACGTTTGTATAAAGGTCAGGCATCCCCCCTGCTGTGTCCTAACATGTTGGAAACCCCTAGTTTAAACTAGCCTATTAATAGTCAGCACTGCTCACTAAAGTCTGGTGTCATGCACTGCCTATAAAAACTTTGTAACACCGTTGTTTGGGGCTCAGAGCTGGAAGTGTTAACTCCTATGGACCCACTAGAGTAATAAACCTGAGTTCTCCAACTCTGTTGAGTGTGGTGCTTGGTTTCTTGATGGTCCAAATTCTACAACAGTTGCAGCTGGCACCAGAGAAATGAATTCCGAACACAGTTGACTTAACAGAAAGCCAACTGCCATAGGTATATGGTCCTCACATGCTTTAAAGAAAAAAAAGAAAAGAATAAACATACCCAAACCTCCACCACAAAACAATATGCTCAGAATCTCTAATTGCTGCACAAATGCCAATCAAAAGTACAATGGGAAATCAAACTGCAACACTCACACTTGCCAACATCACCAGTCTAAGGCAATAAACGTGGGAGAGAATCTGGAGGGAGAAGATTCCCCCGAGGCTGTCAGTTGGAGAAGGCAATGGCAAGCCACTCCAGTACTCTTGCCTAGAAAACCCCATGGACAGAGGAGCCTGGTGGGCTGCAGTCCTGGGGTCACTCAGTCAGACACGACTGAGCAACTTCACTTTCACTTTTCACTTTCACGCACTGGAGAAGGAAATGGCAACCCACTCCAGTGTTCTTGCCTGGAGAATCCCAGGGACGGGAGAGCCTGGTGGGCTGCCGTCTGTGGGGTCGCACAGAGTCGGACACGACTGAAGCGACTTAGCAGCAGCAGCAGCAGCAGGCTGTCGGTGGGAACACACATTGGAAGGACAGTCTCCGAATATGCCTGAAAACAGCTGTCAAATCAGGATCTGACGTTCCTGCACTTGGCCTATATCCTGAGAACACCATCAATCACAAGGCACATGCACCCCAACAGACCTCCAGCATGTTTGCTTCTAGGAGCCAAGACACACAGCCTGCAAAGACCCCAACGAGAGATTAAAGCCTAAACAAGATGTGGCACACATATCCGGCAGACCATTTCTCACTCATAAAAACAGACGCTGATGTTGGAGAACTGTAACACTAGGAGACACTTAGATGTACCTTGAAGGATGATAGGTAAAGTGAAGTCCGTCAGGCAGAGGAAAATCCTGATATATGAGGTCTCAACTATGAGGGTTTCCCTCATAGCTCAGTTGGTAAAAATCTGCCTGCAGTGCAGGAGACCCAAGTTCAATTCCTGGGTCAGGAAGATCTTCTGGAGAAGGGATAAGCTATCCACTCCAGTATTCTTGGACTTCATTTGTGGCTCAGCTGGTAAAGAATCTGCCTGTAATGCGGGAGACCTGGGTTCGATTCCTGGGTTGGCAAGATTCCTGGAGAAGGGAAAGGCTACCCACTCCAGTCTTCTGGCCTGGAGAATTCCATGGACTATAGTCCATGGGGTTGCAAAGAATTGGACATGACTGAGTGACTTTCACTTCTTTTTCACTAGGTCAAATGAGAACAGATGTAAAAATCAACAAATTCACATCCCAGAGACTCTGAGAATCCAAAGTCAAACCATTTCAGAATAAATAAATAAGGTGAAAGGCCTGGAAAAATTAAGGGGTAAGTACCTAAAGCAACAACAAATCTGCACCTTTAATAAGCCATCCACATGCATTATCTTCCTCTTTCCTTCCTTTCATCCAAATAGACTCAGAAATCCGTGGCTCTAAGAGATAATCCACAATAATTATCTCCTATCTTCCTGCTTTCTATTCACAGAAAAGTGTTTCTGAGGTAGAAAATGCATGACGACTCGATGCTCACCACACTGCTCGACCTCCTAAGGCAAAAAGTCCCAAAAAACCTATGAGATACTCCATAGATGACTTAATACCGGGATCCGGTGGTTGTTCAGTGACAATAATCATAGAATAGCAAACAGGATTCTGTGCTGCAGAGAGTATTGGCAAGATATTAAAGAAAAGCAGTGTCGACTGCATTAGGTCCGACCTCCCTGACTTGGGACGCTATCCCATCCCTGGAGGGTGAACAGGCTGGGATCCCACTATTGAACAGGGGTGGGGTTGACACAGCCTGGCAGGGTGACCTACGTTGAACACTTTTTAAAGGTCTAGTGAGTGCTACGTCTGGCTGGGACAAGAGTTTCCCATGGCATCAAGGCCCTGAGAAATTTCAAGGCAAAATTCAGCTAGAATCAACCTCTCCTGGTGCTGGGATCACAGCATACGCCTCCTTCCCGAGCCTCAGAGCACCTTAGCACCCTCAGCAGTGTACTGTGGACCCTGAAGGGATGCGTCTGGACCGAGTGTTTGTGAGGTGTGGCTCAGCTGGTAAAGAATCCACCTGCAGTGCGGGAGACCTGGGTTCGATCCCTGGGTTGGGAAGATCCCCTGGAGAAGGGAAAGGCCACCCACTCCAGTGTTCTGGCCTGGAGAATTCCATGGACCATATAGTCCGTGTGGTCACAAAGAGTCGGACATGACTAAGCAACTTTCACTTTCACTTATATGTGGGGGTTAAACGAGTGAGACTGAGCCCTCGGCTGTCTCCTCAGAATAATCCACTCTATAAAGTCCAGGAAGCCAACGGGCCCCTAGGGCTGCGGGTGCCCCCAGGAACCAAAGGTGTGCATGGAGAGTGCTGCCGCCTTGAGGACATTTTCTGTAACTACAACATGATCGCCCTAGGTAACAGGCACCTCAATTCACAAGGTCTGGGGTTCCCTTAATGACAGTTGCCCTCAGGAAATGTCCTGCGGCTGATTCCAGAGAAATAAATTCCAAACACAGCCGACTTTCAGGAAGCCAACTGCCAAAGGTAAATTGTCCTCCCACCATTTAAGGGGAAAAAAAGAAGGTATAATCACACCAAATCTGCCCCATCAAACAAGATGCTCGGCATCCCTAATTGCTGCTGGAATGCCAATGAAAAGGAGAGTGGGAAATCAAATCCCGACACTCACAATGGACAGCGTCACAAGTCTCCAGGCAATAAATGCAGGAGAAGGTCCAGAGGAAAAAGAATCCCCTTAGACTGCCAGTAGGAATATACATTGGCCGCAGGCACGAGAATGGACAGTCTCTGAATGCCTGGAAAAAGCCACCAAGTTGAGCTAAGCCTGGGATCTGACATTGCCTCACCGTGGCCTATATCCTGACCACACTGTCAGGTAAAAACGACCCGGGCACCAGAGAGATGATGTAACAGGCTTTAATGGCTAGGCGCTCCTGGGCAGGGTTCCTGGACCCAAGCCAGTGAGGTCGAGGAAGTCCCCACGCGAACAAAGACAAGAGGCAGCTTATATAGTTTTACAGTAAGGGAGAGAGAAATTTTTCCCAAGAAAGCAAGGTTTGGAATGGTGGTCCCTCATAGGTCAGTTAGCCGGGGTGGCAAGACTGGGTTGGTTGCCCGATCTGCTAAGGTTGTGCTGACACAGTTGGACAGTTCTTGCTGTTTCTGGGCAGGAGGTTAGGAGGGGGAGGTTAGGAGAGGGTTGATTCCTACCAGAGGCCGCTTCATCAAGGACACTCCAGCAGTGGGGGAGGGAATGAGAGATCAGAGCACAACAGTCAGATTCCGGCAGGGCTTTTCTGCCGGCGGGAAAGGGAAGAGGGGGAGGAGAAGCCCAAAAATGGCCACTGAGGTCCAATCTCACAAACACCATTGACCAAAAGGCACAGGCACCCCATCAGACCTCCAGTACTACTTCCAGTAGCCAAGACACATAGTCTGCAAAATCCCCAACGAGAGATTAAAGCTTAAGCAAGATGTGGTACAGATATCTGGTAGACTATTTTTTACTCATAAAAAACAGACACTGAAATTAGGGAATCATAACACTGGGAGACACAAGTATGGACCCTGAAGGATCACAGGCAAAGGGAAGTCATCAGGCAGAGCAAGATCCTGGTATATGAGGTCTCATCTAGGTCAAATGAGAGCAGACATACAAGTCAACAAATTGACCACCCAAAACAGACTCTCAGAATTCAAAACCAAACAAATGGTATCAGGAAAAAATTAATTAAGTGAAGGGTCTGGATGAATTGTACCTAAAGCAACAAGGAATCTGTACCTTTAATAAACAATCCACATGGACTATCCTCCTCCTTCCTTCCTTCCATCCACAAATGCACAGAAATCTGTAGTCCTAAGAAATGATCCTTAAAAATTTTCTCCTCTCATCCTGCTTTCTAGCACAGAAAAGTGTGTCTGAGGTAGAAAAGGCATGAGGATCTGATGCTCAACACCCTGTTCCACCTTCTAAGGCAAAAAGTCCCCCCAAAACCATAGGATACCCCATAGATGACTTAATATCTGAATCAGGCAGCAGTCCGGTGACAATAATCACAGTCTGGCAAATGGACTATGCTGCAGGGAATATTGGCAAGATGATAAACAAAGGGGAAGGAAAGCAGGGCTTACTGTTCTATGTCCAACCTTCCTGACTTAGGATGCTATCCCATCCCTAGAGGCTGAGCAGGCTTGGGTCCCACTGTCGAACTGGGGTGGGGTCAAGACAGCCTAGCAGGGTGTCCCTCGTTGAACACTATTTAAAGGCCTACTGTGTGCTATGTCTGGCTTGGACAAGTGTCCTGCGTGGCATCAAGGCCCTGAGGAATTTCAAGTCAAAATTCAGCTAGCCTCAACCTCTCCTGGTGCTGGGATCCCAGCTCAAGCCTCCTTCCTGAGAGTGCAGCCTCCTAGCACCTAAGCACCCTCAGCAGTGCACCATCGACCCTGAAGGGATTAGTGTGGATGGGCTGTCAGTGAGATGCTTTAGGGGGAATAAGCAGTGAGACTCAAGTCGTTTCCTGTCTATTCAGGCACATTCCACTCTACTGCACAGCCCAGGAAGCCAGCTTGTCCTAAGGCTCTGCTTGCACCCAGGAAACAAAGCTGAAAAACTGCTGCTGCCTGTGGATATTTTCTGTAATCAGAACATGGTCACCGTTGCTAACAGGCACCTCAGTTCACGTGGCCTGGGGTTCCATTCATGACAGCTGCCCTCAGGAAATGACCTGTGGCCAGCATGGCAGGAAAACATTCCAAAACAGTCAATGATCAGGAAGTCAACAGTCTCTGAATGTCTGAAAAAATCTCTCAAGGGAGGCTAAGCCTAGAAACTGACATTCCCACAGCTGAGTTTATATCCCCAAAAAATTATCAGTAAAAGGTACAGGAACCCAGACGAGCACTCCAGCACTAGTCTCAATAGCTAAGACACAGAACCAGCAAAAATTCTGACAGATGAATCGCAAAACAAGTTGTGGTACATATATATGGTGGACAGTTACACAGCCATGAAAAACCAACACCAAAATTAAGAAATTATGACACTGGGAGCCACAGGGATGGAATTTAAATAATCACACACTAAGGGAAGTCAGTCAGACAGAGGAAGCAACAATAGATCACGTCCTTTCTTGGCAATATTTTTTTAAAAAGAGAGATATGAAAGAACGAACGTACAACTCAACAAGAGACTCAGAATTCAAAGTC
Organism: Moschus berezovskii; assembly: GCF_049115385.1. NCBI lineage: Eukaryota > Metazoa > Chordata > Mammalia > Artiodactyla > Moschidae > Moschus > Moschus berezovskii. The sequence goes on along the minus strand of NC_142460.1, from coordinate 15,548,940 downwards.
AAACAAGAGGATCCACGAGAAAACACGAAGCACAGTGAGCGGCTGGGAATAAACTAGGAGTTTGGGACTAACACGCCACACAAATGTGCATCTGTAGTTTATCATCAATAAGTCGTGTCTGACTCTTGCGGCCCCACGGACCTGCCAGGCTCCTCTGTCCACGGGCCCCTTCAGGCACGAACACTGGAGTGGGTTTCCATTTACAAGAATTATCCACTGGGGTGCTCCTGCCTCCCTGCTTGCCTGCCTTTCTCAGACACGCAGACACCTGTGTCTCTAAGAGGTCAGGCACAGGGGTTATCCCCTTCCTTCCTCCCTCACCTCCTCGTATACACAGAAAACTGTATCTGAGATTAGATAATTCGAAAGGGCCTGATGCTCAACACTCTGGCTCCACCTCCTATGGGAAACCCCCCCAAAAAGCCTAGAGATGCCTCATGGACATGTGACACCTGAACTGGGTGGCCACACGCCAAGGACAAGAGCAGCAGTACTCCAACACAGTACCGGCCTAACGTGAAAGGAGAGGAACGAAAAGCGGTTTCGACTTGACTCCCTCTGACCTCCCTGACTGGGGCTGCTATCCTGTCCCTGGAGCCTGAACAGGCTTGGGTCCCCCTGCGGGCCTGGGGTGCAGTCCAGACTGCCTGGCAGGGTGCCCTTCATCAAGCCCTTTTTAAACCTCTGCTGTCTGCTTGGTTCTGCCTGGGACCAGAGTCCAGAGGTGGATCAAGTCCTCGAGGATATTGGAGGCAGTGGTCACCAAGCTTCCATTTTTCCTGGTGCCGGCACCCCCAGCTCAAGTTCCCTTACTCACACTGTAACATCCCAGGCACCTTAGCCCCCGAAGCTGGGAGCTGTGGCCCCCACTGGGATTAATCTGGGGGTTAAGGGTGTGAAGCTTTAGAGGGAAGAAGTACTGGGACAGAAGCCTTTTATGTTTGCCCAGGCACATTCCACTCTATTTCACAGTCCAGAAAGCCAGCTTTTCCTTAGGCTCTGTTGCTGCAGGAACCAAGCGTAGGTATGGAAAAGTCTGCTCTTTGTGGACATTTCCTGGGCCTGCAGTGTGACCACCAGTGCTTCCTGGCACATCTAACTCCCAAGGCCTGGGGCACAGCTGTGACAGCTGCCCTCAGCAAATGTCCTGGGGCAGGGATTGCCGCAATACCTTCCGATCATGCCTGGCTGTCTAAACACCACTTGTCACTGGTGTCAGGGGACGTTCAACGTTAGGGGATCCAATATGTTTTTCTTCTGTGTGCTGTTTCTGAAGGACTCTCTGTTCCTTATCAGTTCCTGGAAAACAGGAGCGAGCAGAGCGGCATGCAGTTCTCAGGACTGCGATCATGAGAAGCGGCACATGCTTAGATTCCTTTCAGTGACTCCCTTCAGTGACCTTACTTAAATGTAATCTATCCAGTTATGCCCTTCTTACTCAAGATACCGAATGCTTTCTGGCCCTTTGAAGATTGTTATTTGCTTGGCTTTGTTTTTGCTCAATTTTTTTTTACTGCCTAAACCTGCCTTGTATGAAGATATATAAATATGCATTTCTACAAATAAACCACCCTTGTTTCACTCGAGACTTGGGTCCCCTGCGTCCCTCTTCTCGTCGACTCCAGTCCCCAGGTCCCAGTCTACAAAGACTGTGACACACTGGTAAATTTTTCTCTCACTCTTTAAAAAGAAATTTAAGTAAAATACCACACAGCTTCATGGGACATAATGGTCAGCATTCCTAATTCCTGCAGGAATGCCAAACAAAATGACAACTAGAAATCAAATCCCACCATTCAGAATGGGCATCCTCGCAAGTTCACAAACAATAAAGGCAGGAAAGAGCCTGGAGGAAAGGGAATACACCTACACTGTCAGTGGGAATGTACTTTGGCAACAGCCTCTATAAGGGACAGAATCTGCAGGAGAGACAAAAAGACAATCAAGAGAGCTAAATCTAAAATCTGAACTCCTATTTTCATAAAGGAAATATAGGAAATAAGATTTCCACATACAGAAATACACACGCATATTTCACACAGAAAACACAAAAAATCTGATTTTCTTAAATGGAAATATACACCCATATTTTCATATAAGAAACATAGAAAATTTGATTTTCATATATGGAAATAGTTCAGTCAATCAGTCGTGTCCGACTCTTTGCGACCCCATGGACTGCAGCACCCCAGGCCTCCCTGTCCATGACCAATTCCCAGAGATTGCTCAAACTCATGTCCATTGAGTCAGTGATGCCATCCAACCATCTCATCCTCTGTTGTTCCCTTCTCCTCCCACCTTCAATCTTTCCCACCATCAGGGTCTTTTCAAATGAGTCAGCTCTTCACATCAGGTGACCAAAGTATTGCAGTTTCAGCTTTAGCATCAGTCCTTCCAATGAACACCCAGGATTGATCTCCCTTAGAATGGACTGGTTGGATCTCCTTGCAGTCCAAGGGACTCTCAAGAGTCTTCACCAGCACCACAGTTCAAAAGCATCAATTCCTCAGAGCTCAGCTTTCTTTATAGTTCAACTCTCATATCCATACATGACCACTGGAAAGACCACAACCTTGACTGGCAAAGTAATGTCTCTGCTTTTTAAAATGCTGTCTAGGTTGGTCATAAACTTTTCTTCCAAGGAGTAAGTGCCTTTTTATTTCATGGCTGCAATCAGCATCTGCTGTGATTTTTGAGCCCAAAAAAATAAAGTCTGACACTGTTTCCACTGTTTTTCCATCTATTTCCCATGAAGTGATGGGACCGGATGCCATGATCTTAGTTTTCTGAATGTTGAGCTTCAAGCCAACTTTTTCACTCTCCTCTTTCACTTTCATCAAGAGGTTCTTTAGTTCTTCTTCACTTTCTACCATAAAGGTAGTGTCATCTGCATATCTGAGGTTATTGATATTTCTCCCAGCAATCTTGATTCTAGCTTGTGCTTCTTCCAGCCCAGCATTTCTCATGATGTACTCTGCATATAAGCTAAATAAGCAGGGTGACAATATACAGCCTTGACGTACTCCTTTTCCTATTTGGAACCAGTCTGTTATTCCATGTCCAGTTCTAACTGTTGCTTCCTGACCTGCATACAGGTTTCTCAAGAGGCAGGTCAGGTGGTCTGGTATTCCCATTTCTTTCAGAATTTTCCACAGTTTATTGTGATCCACACAGTCAAAGGCTTTGGCATAGTCAATGAAGCAGAAATAGATGTTTTTCTGGAATTCTCTTGCTTTTTCGATGATCCAGCAGATGTTGGCAATTTGATCTCTGGTTCCTCTGCCTTTTCTAAAACCAGCTTGAACATGTGGAAGTTCATGGTTCATGTATTGTTGAAGCCTGGCTTGGAGAATTTTGAGCATGACTTTGCTAGCATGTGAGATGAGTGCAGTTGTGCAGTAGTTTGAGCATTCTTTGGCATTGCCTTTCTTTGGGATTGGAATGAAAACAGACTTTTTCCAGTTCTGTGGCCACTGCTGAGTTTTCCAAATTTGCTGGCATATTGAGTGCAGTACTTTCACAGCATCATGTTTTAGGATTTGAAATAGCTTAACTGGAATTCCATCACCTCCACTAGCTTTGTTCGTAGTGACGCTTCCTAAGGCCCACTTGACTTTGCATCCAGGATGTCTGGCTTTAGGTGAGTGATCATACCATCGTGATTATCTAGGTAGTGAAGCTCTTTTTTGTACAGTTCTTCTGTGTATTCTTGCCACCTCTTCTTCATATCTTCTGCTTCTGTTAGGTCCATACCATTTCTGTCCTTTATAGAGCCCATCTTTGCATGAAATGTTCCCTTGGTATCTCTAATTTTCTTGAAGAGATCTATAATCTTTCCCATTCTATCATTTTCCTCTATTTCTTTGCATTGATCACTGAGGAAGGCTTTCTTATATCTCCCTGCTATTCTTTGGAACTCTGCCTTTAAATGGGTATATCTTTCCTTTTCTCCGTTGCCTTTTGCTTCTCTTCTTTTCACAGCTATTTGTAAGGCCTCCTCATACAACCATTTTGCCTTTTTGAATTTCTTTTTCTTGGGGATGGTCTTGATCCCTGCCTCCTGTACAAAGTCACGAATCTCCATCCATAGTTCTTCAGGCACTCAGTCTATCACATCTAATCCCCAGAATTTATTTGTCACTTCCACTGTATAATCAAGGGATTTGATTTAGGTCATACCTGAATGGTCTAGTGGTTTTCCCTACTTTCTTCAATTTAAGTCTGAATCTTGCAATAAGGAGTTCATGATCTGAGCCACAGTCAGCTCCCAGTCTTTCCCATTCTATTTAGCCCAATCTCTCTCACCCAATACAAAATCCCCCTGTACTGGGTCCTTTACCAGTGTTGACACAGCCCACCCCAAAATAAAATCTTCTTTACTGTGCTTTGTTGAGGAAAACTCAATTAAGAATTAAGAAGAGGGAATTTTTATTGGAGCCATACTGAAGATTATAAACTGGGAAGCAGATTCTCAGAAAGCTCAGAGCCTGTAATGCCTGTTAGAAATTGAGGGCATTGTCATATACATTTTTGAGACAAAGGCTCATGCCTCAAAATGATACACTGATATTTTACAGAAAGTTCACCAAAGATACAAAGCCAGGTAAACTCAAACACAGCAAGCAGCAAGTCACCATTGCCCCCTACAGAGCCAAAAAAGAACACTATTCTTTTAACAAGTTAACACCCTGAATATTCATTGGAAGGACTGATGCTGAAGCTGAAGCTCCAATACTTTGGCCATCTGATTCCAAGAGCCGACTCCTTGGAGACGACTCTGATGCTGGGAAACATTGAGGGCAGAGGGAGAAGTAAGCAACAGAAGACTAGATGGTTGGATGTCATCACTGACTCAGTGGACATGAGTTTGAGCAAACTCAGGGAGATAGTGAAGGGCAAGGAAGCCTGGGGTGTTGCAGTTGATGGGGTCACAAACAGTTAGAGATAACTTAGTGACTGAAAGTGAAAGTGAAGTCACTCAGTCATGTCGGACTCTTTGCGACCCCAAGGACTCCATCCATGGGATTTTCCAGGCAAGAATACTGAAGTGGGTTGCCATTTCCTTCTCCAGGGGATCTTCCTGACCCAGGGATGGAACCTGGGTCTCCCACATTGTAGGCAGACCCTTTACCATCTGAGCCACCAGGGAAGTCCAACTTAGTGACTGAATAACAACAATTGCTAGCTTCAGAAGAAAAGGAAAAAAAGCAATATTGTGGTTGAGCAGGCACTCCCATCTTTGAGGAGCTCTGGTTAATGTGCATGCAAATTCATAGGCACATTATGGAGGGAGAAGGCCCAAACAAACACAGAGAATTTTATGTTTACAAATTTTATCAGCTTTAACAAATGTCACTAATGTTTCTTAACACTAACATTATTTCCTGACAACAGTTTCTGACAACATTATTTTCCGACATTTCCAACAAAGGTTCGTCTAGTCAAAGCTATGGTTTATTCAGTAGTCATGTATGGATGTGAGAATTGGACTATAAAGAAAACTGAGTGCTGAAGAACTGATTTTTGAACTATGGTGTTGGAGAAGACTCTTGAGAGTCCCTTGGACAGCAAGGAGATCCAACGAATCCTAAAGGAGATCAGTCCTGAATAGTCATTGGAAGGACTGATGTTGAAGCTGAAACTCCAATACTTTGGTCACGTGACGCAAAGAACTGACTCACTGGAAAAGACCCTGATGCTGGGAAAGATTGAAGGCAGGAGGAGAAGGGGACGACAGAGGATGAGATGATTGGATGGCATCACCAATTCAATGGACAAGAGTTTGAGCAAGCTCCCGGAGTTGGTGATGGACAGGGAAGCCTGGCGTGCTGCAGTCCATGGGGTCGCAAAGAGTCGGACACGACTGAGCAACTGAACATTATTTCAGATGGCTGTGGGAATATAGATAAGGTCAACGTGAAAATACAACATATTTATAAATCAATAACTTGAATTAGGAGATTATCCACACTGTCATGGACATGACATGAAGTCCCGGGTGATGAGCTCAGGGCTCGTGCTGCCTCCCTGATGAATGGGGACAGAAAGGGAAACCCTGTTCCTTTTGGCTTCCATCGCCAGCGCAGACCATTTCGAGCGCAGGGAGGGCAGGGACCGCAGCCCCGCCAGAGGCCGAGTCCTGACAGGCGCCTCCAGGAGCGAGAGGTGATTTCAGCTTCACCCGTTTTCCACAAGGTAACCAGGAAACATAACAGCATTCGCTAGGAAAGGCCTCGCAACTGTCAGCTCCGACCTGGAGTTGCTCGAAACACTTACCCCAAAGCCTGGAGGAAGCAGCCCCACCGCCCGCGCAGCCAAAGGCTGAGACTGAGACGTGTCAGCCCGCACCGCCCGGGGAAGAACCGGCGGCGGAGAACCGGCGGCGGACAGCGCTGGGGGCCTCCGGCCGCGCCCAGAACGTGCACCGCGAGGCCACGCCCAACGCCGCTCCGGCCGCCCTCCGCGCTCAGGACACCCCGTCCTGGGCGCGGCCTTCCGAGGCCCCGCCCCACGCCGGCCGCTCCGCCCCCTGACGAAGGCCCCGCCACCGCCTGAGGCCACGCCCCCTGACGTAGCTGCCCGCGAACCCGGGAGCGCGGGCCCGCGGGCGAGTGCGGTCCCGGGCCCTTCTCGCGCTCCTCGGCCCCGCCCACCCCTTCCGTCGCGCCCGGGCCGCAGTCCCTGCCGACGTCACTGACCCGCTCGCGCGCCGCAGGCCCGGGGCGCCCTGAGGCTCGCGATGCCGGGAGCTCCGCTGCCGGGTTCGAGTCGCATCCGTTTCCGGATCCGAGGCCATCCCGGTCCGGCCTTCCGGCCTGCGGTCTCTTCACGGGGTCCCGCCCCGACCCGCGCCGTGTCAGGTCCCCACTCGCAACGTGCGCTCGCGCCCTCTGCATCCCTCGGGCCGCCCGGGACTCCGCAGACCTGTCTTCTCCAGAAGCGGCCCGGCCCCGGCGCTCGCTCCGCTCCGCGGTCACCGCCTCAGTAAGGCCCCTGAGCCCCGGGCGGAGGGCATCGGCCCTGTCCAGTGACGGCCCGTGGCCTTCTGTCCCAAGCCCCATCCTCTGCCGGCACGGGTGCCGCTCCCTCACGGGACAGTGCCCTCCTGGGCAGAGCATCTTTGCTCCATTCCCTGGGTATCGAGTGGGCCGGGCAGGCCGAGACTGAACCGGGAGACGGACGGAGTAAAGGAGAGTGAGGACTTGAAAAGTGAAATAGAGGTGGGTGTAGGAACTGGACAGACGAAATACTGGTAAAAAAGGAATGTGACCAGATAAGGAGCATTGTGTGTGAAGTGTGACAGTCGCTCAGTCGTGTCCTACTCTTTGCGACCCCATGGACTACAGGCCATGGGAGTCTCCAGGCCAGAACACTGGAGTGGGTAACCGTTCCCTTCTCCAGGGGATCTTCCCAACCCAGGGATCGAACCGAGGTCTCCTGCATTGCAAGCGGATTCTTTACCAGCTGAGCCACCAGGGAAGCCGTAAGAGGCATCATGGTACATGAAAACAGACAAAAAGGAGATCAATACGGAGATGGCCAAGGACAGAATGGAGGAGGGGACTTTCACCAGTAGTATCAGTTGGGGAAAGTAGAAGGACAGATTCCAAATTCATTCAGTTCAGCTCAGTGGCTCAGTCGTCTCTGACTCTTTGCGACCCCATGGACTGCAGCACGCCAGGCCTCCCTGTCCATCACCAACTCCAGGAGTTTAATCAAACTCATGTCCATTGAGTCGGTGATGCCATCCAGCCATCTCATCCTCTAAAATTTTCCAAATTACTTTTAAGTGTATTGTGTCAGATTCAGATCATGACACCTCGGTCCTTTTCTTGTCATTATTGTGTACTCTGGTGCTTAGTAAATAATTTGTGCACTATCTTGCTGTGCTGATCGCCAAAGAATTGATGCTTTTGAACTGTGGTGCTGGAGAAGACTCTTGAGAGTCCCTTGGACTGCAAGGAGATCCAACCAGTCCATTCTAAAGGAGATCAATCCTGAGTGTTCATTGGAAGGATGCTAAAGCTGAAACTGCAATACTTTGGCCATTTCATGCGACGAGTTGACTCACTGGAAAAGACTCTGATGCTGGGAAAGGTTGGGGGCGGGAGGAGAAGGGGACGACAGAGAATGAGATGGCTGGATGGCATCACTGACTCGATGGACATGAGTTTGAGTGAACTCCAGGAGTTGGTGATAAACAGGGAGGACTGGCATGCTGTGATTCATGGGGTTACAAAGAGTCGGACACGACTGAGCGACTGAACTGACTGAACTGAACTGATCTTGGTGTGCAGTTGGTAGGGATATTAATGATTTTTGTCTTAAAAGTCAGTACCAGGTAGTTTAAACAAGTGATCCAGTGTTCAACAGCATTCTTTCTTCTGTATGTGAGTTTTTAATTTATTGATCTGTGACCTACAGTTTTCAACTAAGTATATGCTCTCTTCAAATTTCCTTTATTTTTTTGTTTGTTTTGCAAATATTGAACGATAGGCTGGATGATTCTAGAACTTTGTTCTCGCAGATCTCATTTGTTCATGATGAGTACATTCAGTTCAGTTCAGTCGCTCAGTCGTGTCCGACTCTTTGCGACCCCATGAATCACAGCATGCCAGGCCTCCCTGTCCATCACCAACTCCCAGAGTTCACTCAACTTCATGTCCATTGAGTCGGTGATGCCATCTAGCCATCTCATTCTCTGTCGTCCCCTTCTCCTCCTACCCCCAATCCCTCCCAGCATCAGAGTCTTTTCCAGTGAGTCAACTCGTCGCATGAAATGGCCAAAGTATTGCAGTTTCAGCTTCAGCATCAGTCCTTCCAATGAATACCCAGGACTGATCTCCTTTAGAATGGACTGGCTGGATCTCCTTGCAGTCGAAGGGACTCGCAAGAGTCTTCTCCAGCACCGCAGTTCAAAAGCATCAATTCTTCGGCGATCAGCTTTCTTCACAGTCCAACTCTCACATCCATATGTGACCACTGGAAAAACCATAGCCTTGACTAGACGGACCTTTGTTGGCAAAGTAATGTCTCTGCTTTTTAATATGCTATCTAGGTTGGTCATAACTTTCCTTCCAAGGAGTAAGCGTCTTTTAATTTCATGGATGCAGTCAGCATCTGCAGTGATTTTGGAGCCCCCAAAAATAAAGTCTGACACTGTTTCCCCATCTATTTCCCATGAAGTGATGGGACCAGATGCCATGATCTTAGTTTTCTGAATGTTGAGCTTCAAGCCAACCTTTTCACTCTCCTCTTTCACTTTCATCAAGAGGCTTTTGAGTTCCTCTTCACTTTCTGCCATAAGGGTGGTATCATCTGCATATCTGAGCTTATTGATATTTCTCCCAGCAATCTTGATTCCAGCTTGTGCTTCTTCCATCCCAGCGTTCCTCATGATGTACTCTGCATATAAGTTAAATAAGCAGGGAGACAATATACAACCTTGATGTACTCCTTTTCCTATTTGTAACCAGTCTACTCAGAGCTATTTCCATACCTGAACTTTTGTGTTTCCCAATGCCATTATTTAAAAGTGTTCCTAATGTTATACTTTTTATATATTCATAGAATTGTATATTTTGGTATCTATTGGGGAAAATAGAAATTAAATGGTTTTAATCAAGATGATTACAACCATGAAAGACAACTTGCCCTTGCTCAGGAAAATGAAATGAGATCTGGAAATTTTAGGGGCAGGGGTGAGAATGATCCTGGACCACCCCGTACCTGTGAGGCCAGTAATGGTTCCTCTTTCCTGTTCATATGTCTTTCCATGTGTCCCAGGGCACAGTCTCGTGTAGTCAAAAAGCAACTGGTAGGGAAAGATCAAAATTCTTTAAGCACAGAACAGAGGTATTTCCCCAAGGAGGAGGTGGCACTTGGTTCAGGAAAGGGAACTTGGAGAAGAAAGGGTGATGTACTTTGGATGTCAGAGAGTAAAAAAGAGCCTAGGAAGCTCAGCAACAGGAGAGAAGGAGACTTCTGCCCATCCTTACCTGTTGATGCTGTGCTCAGCAGGTGCTGGAAGACACTGTGATGATAGACTTGAAAGGGAGGGTTGTACCAACTTGCCTTCCCATATCTGCCTTGTGATGTGTGGGCTTTACAGCATAGAGGGGCAGAGACACTTAGCTGTCGATGCCCATGTAAGAGTTTATTGGCCCTGTTCCCTAATAGTTCAGCAAACGCAGAGGACCTTTTTTTCCAAATGTTGAATTTCTCCCCTACATGTGTGATTGTGGCCAGAAAGGGGAGGAGTTATTTGAAGATATGAGTGGCACATTCCCAACACTGAGGACTGACTTCTAGCCTGAGGAAGACAGTCAGAGTAGGGAAAAGATGAGGAGTCAGGAGTAAATCTTTATCTGGGAAAGCTCGTATTATCTGTTGATTGTTCTGCCCTCTCTTTCCTGTAATGCTGTTCTTCAGTTCAGTCGCTCAGTCGTGTCCGACTCTTTGCGACCCCATGAGTCACAGCATGCCAGGCCTCCCTGTCCATCACCAACTCCTGGAGTTCACCCAAACTCATGTGCATCGAGTCAGTGATGCCATCCAACCATCTCACCTCTGTCATCCCCGTCTCCTCCCGCCCCCAATCCCTCCCAGCATCAGCATCTTGTCCAATGAGTCAACTCTTCGCATGAGGTGGCCAAAGTATTGCAGTTTCAGCTTTAGCATTGGTCCTTCCAATGAACATCCAGGATTGATCTCCTTTAGAATGGACTGGTTGGATCTCCTTGCAGGCCAAGGGACTCTCAAGAGTCTTCTCCAACACCACAGTTCAAAAGCATCAATTCTTCGGCGATCAGCTTTCTTCACAGTCCAACTCTCACATCCATACATGACCACTGAAAATACCATAGCCTTGACTAGACGGACCTTGGTTGGCAAAATAATGTCTCTGCTTTTTAATATACGATCTAGGTTGGTCATAACTTTCCTTCCAAGGAGTAAGCGTCTTTTAATTTCATGGCTGCAATCAGCATCTTGTTCTTCATTGTCTCTTGTTTATTCTCTTTTTTGTTTTCCATTGTAGCTATAACTATTTACAATCCTGTCTGCAATGCATAGGAGTTTCCTTTTGTCCATATATATCTCCTGTCTTTGATGACAGCCATCTTAACAGGCATGTGGTTTAATTTAGATTTCCCTGATTCATGGGGTCGCGGAGAGTCGGACACGACTCTGTTCTTAGGACGTGCTAAAACCTGACTCTCAGATGTCCCGCCTAAGACGTTTCCTCGCTCGTCTATGGCCTCTCCCATCTCCAGACCAATTCTCACTGTCAGCCAGTGACATGGTTCCATGTGGGGGGTCATCATGAGCAATGCTGCGTGCCCAGACATTGACTAGAGACAGGAACTGGACACCACGCAGTCAATAAGATTGCCAGTGCAGACTGCGTCGGCACAAGAGGTGGATGTGGACCAAGATGAAAGAAAATTCTGGAGAGGGGAAAAGTGTTCTGCCTGTTTGCACAATGCCACTGAAGCGTAACAGCATAAATCTTTTTATTTGGCCTGTAATTAGAGATTTAGCCATGACAAATTAAGGTGGCATTTCATCCATATCATGTAGTATATTTTATTCTGTAATTGTTTAAAAACAGAATCAACCCAAAATGTCTAATAGTAAGAGGATTTTAACATTGTTCACAGCACACCTGTCCCAGGGAGATGTTGGTGTTCATGGATTTGTAAAGAATTGACTTGTCTGCAGATACTGAGTGTTCCTCCTCTTTGGGTAAGTTGGGCTTTCGTTGGTGAGCCAAGAGATGGTACATTTCATTTTCTAATAGGTTTTGGCACCATGCTCCCTACACACAGTACTCAGTTGCCAAGAAATCCTCATCTGTCTGTCCCCTTGTACCTTAACCAGGATTCGTTTTACATATGTGTGTATAATTGTAGATTTGGATAAAATGACAACTCTTTGTTTCTAATTTCCATTTTACTAGTTACTTAAGAGACTGAGTAAAGGTTATTCTTTATAGACATGTATATATAGAATGAATTTTCCTACTTATTTTTCTAATTTATGGTTTAGTTACATACACACAGACACTTTGGTCTGATAATGTTGATGCAGTGAAACCAAATCATGGCCTTTGCTTTTTTCCCCTTAATAATACTTAATAGTATGAAATATTATGTTTATTTATCCTAATATATTGTTTAATATTGTTCATTTCAACTATTTGAACTATTTTAAAGTTTCAAATAATAGAGGTTCAGATGTAACTTGACTGATCTCCAGGAGTTTTTTTCTTTTCACAGTTATTTTGGCTATATCCTTATCCCAAATGAAAACTGAGACCAAAACCAACTTTTAGGATGTTTCTCATTTTTCATGTGAAATATCGCATATGATTTTTGGGGGTGTACTTGATTTACAATGTCGTTTTAGATGCACAGCAGATTGGTTTAGTTTTACACACACACACGTTCTTTTTCAGATTCTGCATCCATTCCATCCGTTCCATTCCATCGCTCAGTCGTGTCCGACTCTTTGCGACCCCGTGGACTGTAGCCTACCAGGCTTCTCTGTCCATGGGATTCTCCAGGCAAGAATATTGGAGTGGGTTACTGTTTCCTTCTCCAGGGTATCTTCCGACCCAGGGATCGAACCCGGGTCTCCCGCATTGGAGGCAGATGCTTTAACCTCTGAGCCACCAGGGAAGCCCTATTATGACTTTTAAATTTGAGTTGCACCAAATTTCTGCAGTCACAGATGTTTTTGTTACCATGTCCTCTAGTCTAAGAATTTGGTTTGACAGACTTTGTTCATGTCACATTTATGTCCTCAAGAAGTTTTAAAATTTCTTTGCATGGGTTTGCAAATTTATTTGAAGTTAGAGTCATAATATTTTGCTGTTATACATAGAGACTGGCTTTCATGTGTTTACTTGGTTTTTAAACTATTGTTACTAAATAGGAAACATTGATTTCAGTACATTAAGTTTGGATTTGTCCACTTTAAAAAATATTATTAGGTAGGAAGGATTGGGGGTGGGAGGAGACGGGGACGACAGAGAATGAGATGGCTGGATGGCATCACCGACTCGATGGACATGAGTTTGAGTGAACTCCAGGAGTTGGTGATGGACAGGAAGGCCTGGCGTGCTGTGATTCATGGGGTCACAAAGAGTCGGACACGACTGAGAGACTGAACTGAACTGAACTGATGATAGTTAAAATGGAATTTTTTTTTTTAGTTTGAAATCATATCTTCCAAAAATCATTACAGTTTTAGCTCTTTGATACCATTTTTGAATTTCATCTTTTTTCTCTTTTCTGGGTTCTGACTCAAGCACCTGCACTGATTTCTAGGATATTTCCTACTTCTGTTTCGGCACAGCCAAAAAAAACAAAATCCTATTTAGAGACAGAAAGTAGAATGGTGGTTTCCAGGCATTGGGAGGAGAGGGGAATGGGGAGTGGTTGTTTAGTGGGTACAGAGTTTCATTTTTACAAGATGAAGAGCGTTGAAGATGGTTGCACAACACTATGAATGTATTTGACACCACTGAACTATACACTTAAAAATGGCTAACATGATAAATGCTATGTGTATGTTTTATTTTACAATTTAAAAAAGTAAACAAATTCTGTGGACAATAAAAATCAATCCTGAAACTAATCATTTATCCTGAAATCCTTAAATTTTGTGCATTGCAGAGTTTTTCAGTTATTAGGATAACAACTAGATCTGACTTGAAGAGATGTACACTGGATGAGCTTTTTCTTGCTTGGTAGTGAAAATGACAGATATTTTCTTTGGGTAGATGTTTACTCAGCATAAATATTTACACTTATGTAGTCACCACTCTTCTGTCCACAGTCTGTGAATATTGTTGTTAGATTACAGATCCTCATACAAATAAAACTAAAGAGGAGGAAGGATTCATTTGCTGCAGATTCTCAGTGCTGCCCAGAACAACCAAAATCATAAAACACTGAAGTCTGAGAAAAGGCATGAAGTTTGCTTTTGAAACTTTTAGAGGACACAAGAACTAAAGAATACAATTTTGTCGTCCTTAATTTCATCTACACAGGGTCTGCCTAATTTCCTGATTTTATCTTGATTGGGACCCACTTAGTCAGATACTTTCCTTTGGATTAAAACACTGATTAGATTATCAACAGCATTAAAAGAGAATTCATCAAAATGATGCATTTTCTGGAAAGAGAAAGATGCTCTGAACTCTGGAATGTTGTGGCAGTGTCCTCAGTGAATATTTGCCTTTACTGGGTTTTCTGTCTATTTGGTTCTGGTGAGTACTGGAGACCATGTTCACCAAGAGTGAAGTATTCATTTTGGTAGGAATTCAATGAAGGGATCTCTGAGGAACTGACACTCAAACAGATTGAAGGGAATAAGTATGGGGTAGCTAGTTGTGTTTATGGATTTGAGTGAAAATGAAGGATGCTAGTGAACAGTGTAGAAGCAATAGCAATGCTAAACTGTATTTGTGATGTTCTGAGAGAGCATCTCGGAGAAGGCAATGGCAAGCCACTCCAGTACTATTGCCTGGAGAATCCCATGGATGGAGGAACCTGGTAGGCTGCAGTCCGTGAGGTCGCTAAGGGTCGGACACGACTGAGCGACTTCACTTTCACACACTGGAGAAGGAAATGGCAACCCACTCCAGTGTTCTTGCCTGGAGAATCCCAGGGACGGGGGAGCCTGGTGGGCTTCCGTCTATGGGGTCACACAGAGTCGGACACGACTGAAGTGACTTAGCAGCAGCAGCAGCAAAGAGAGCATCTAAAATGTCAACCCTTGGATGTCTGGTGAAGACATTGAAAAGATTAGAGACTAGGTAAGGAGTAATATTTGGGGAGAGTGGGAGATGGTATACTGGGATATGTTTCTAGTGTATGTTAGATTGGGGGGAAAAAAAAGAGGCAAGCTCAGAAATGGAATTTAAACATGAGTTTTGTCACTTTTGATTTAGAAAAAGTAGTGTCAGACTTTATTTTTGGGGGCTCCAAAATCACTGCAGATGGTGATTGCAGCCATGAAATTAAAAGATGCTTACTCCTTGGAAGGAAAGTTATGACCAACCTAGATAGCATATTAAAAATCAGAGACATTCCTTTGCCAACCAAGGTCCATCTAGTCAAGGCTATGGTTTTTCCAGTGGTCATGTATGGATGTGAGAGTTGGACTGTGAAGAAAGCTAAGCGCCAAAGAATTGATGCTTTTGAACTGTGGTGCTGGAGAAGACTCTTGAGAGTCCCTTGGACTGCAAGGAGATCCAACCAGTCCATTCTAAAGGAGATCAGTCCTGGGTGTTCATTGGAAGGACTGATGCTGAAGCTGAAACTCCAATACTTTGGCCACCTCACGTGACCAGTTGACTCACTGGAAAAGACTCTGATGCTGGGAGGAATTGGGGGCAGGAGGAGAAGGGGATGACAGAGGATGAGATGGCTGGATGGCATCACCGATTCGATGGACATGAGTTTGAGTGAACTCCGGGAGTTGGTGATGGACAGGGAGGCCTGGCGTGCTGTGATTCATGGGGTCGCAAAGAGTCGGACACGACTGAGCAACTGAACTGAATGGAAGAAATCGAAGCAACTGTGTAAATATGTGGGCATATGTGGGCAATGCACATAAATAGAGAAAGATGAAGGAGGTAGAATGGAGTCTTGAGATCCTCCAACAGTATCATTTGAGAAGTCCTTGGTAAGTGATATGGAGTTAGAGTGATAAGATTACTTTGAAGACTGTAGACTAAGATGTTAGAGAAAGTGAGGGAAAGTATGTTCCCCAAAAGAGCTTGGCTTCCCATGGGGTGCAGTGGTAAAGAAACTGCCTGCCAACGCAGAAGACACAACAGATTTCGGTTCAATCCCTGGGTCAGGAAGGTCCCCTGGAGGAGGAAGTGGTAACCCGCTACAATATTCTTGCCTGGAGAATCCCATGGACAGAGGAGCCTGGCAGGCGTCAGTTCATGGAGTCACAAAGAGCTGGACACGACTGAGTGCACACACACGTTGCAAGTAGGTGCCATTGATTCTCCAAATGAGATAAGTACCTAAAGTAACTAACCCTCTCATAAAAATATATTCTCAATTCTCTCAGTTCATAACGAAGTACAGAAGAAATCTAAAAGTGAGTGTTGCAGTAGTGATATTGCTAGAAATTCTTGGAAGAGACACAGTGATTCAGGATGAGTGTATGAGGGGCTGAGAAAAGTAGGGCTGTTTCAAGGTACTAGAGGGCTGGAATGGAGCTGGAGAAACTGCTAATGCACAAAGTAAGAGTAATTAAACCTGAGAAGTTCATGGATGTTACTCAAGGTGGAGACACACAAGGCATGAGTCATTGATCCCTATGATTTGGAATTAGGAGGGAACTGGACACTTCTGAACATCGTGAGTGAATTAGCATACCAAACTCAGTGGTGTCCACATTCTACTCTAAACTGAAGGTGTTTGTACCTTCTTTGGGCTTCTCTGATTGCTCAGTTGGTAAAGAATCCACCTGTAATGCAGGAGACTCTGGTTTGATTCCTGGGTCAGGGAGATCTGCTGGAGAAGGTCTAGGCTACCCACTCCAGTATTCTGGCCTGGAGAATTCCATGGACTGTATAGTCCATGGAGTCGCAAAGAGTCAGACACGACTGAGCGATGTTCACTTTTATGCCTTCTTTACTAAGAACAATAGCCATGCCTTCTTACTTTTGATCCTAGGAGAGCTCTACCCATATTTCTTGTGGAGCACACTGCATGTTTCTTTTGGTTGTCCTGGGAGCTACTTCCAGGTGAAGGGTTGGGGCTTCATGACAAGTGAATATGGAGATTGCGGACAGCTAAGAGTCTCATGACTTTTTTTTTCTTCTTCAGCTCTGCTTCCTGTTGCTTGGACTGTGTGTGAGTGAAAACCCAGAAGACAGTTGGCAGCTGAACTAGTTCCAATGGAATCTCGGGTGGGTAGGAAATCACTCTTTCTACTGAAATTGGCAGTAGAAATTGCTTTCTAATCTCTATTGCCAGTGCTGGTGGTAGGGTATATGCTCAGTTTTGTCCGGCTCTTTGGAACCCCATGGACTGTAGCTCACCAGGCAAGAATTCTGGAGTGGGTTGCCATTTCCTTCTCCAGGGGATCCTCATTAACCCAAGTCCCCTGCATTAGCAAATTGATTCTTCACCACTGAGCCTTCTGGGCAGCCCTGTTGCCAGTGTCTGGACATAATTCTCCTACAGGCACACATGTTCTCAGTGCACTTGAGGGGTGGCTCACAACTCTGAGCTTCAGGTACGTTCCCCAGAACTCTGGGACGGCCATGTCGGGTCAGGAAGTCATCAACGGGTCATGCCTTCCCAACATTACGGTAAGATATCCCAGTCGTCATTAATGCCACGCCATCTCAAGAAGAGATGGAGAGGTTTTCTTTTCTTCATGTAGCCCACGGCCCGCTTAGCAAAAAAGAAAAGATAGTCATTAACCATTTTATTAACTGTGATGGCTTAGGGCTGAGGTGAATAGAGGCGATGGGGATGAGTAAGGAGGAAACCGTTGCAACCCACCCACTGGAGAGGCAGCTGTTTCCACAGATGACACTGGTGAGTCCAGTGTGACAGGTGCTGAGAGAGTGCTGACTAGTGCTGAGAGAAAACAGATGAGTATGCAGGAGAAGGCAATAGGGAGTCATTCAGTTAACATTTTTTCAATTTTAAACTTCTTAAAATTATGATAAAATATACTTGTGCTTCTTCTAAAAAAGAAAACTAAATTTTCATTATTACCAAGGTCCCAAGTCATAAATTTTTCCCTCTTTGTAATTTCTGCTTTTTCACATTTCATAACTGGAAACAGTGTATAGGGCGTAGTGTTTTCTTAATTTGAGCTGTGATTCAGAAGAAAGAATATAGGAGGTAGAGTACTACTTTAAGCCCTGAGGAAGTTTTCCATGAATGAAGGAGGCCAGAGCAATCAGGTGGCTTCAGATGTGCTTGAGTAGAGAGACAAGACAAAGAAACAAAAGGGACAATAATAACTGATATTTGGAGGTCCCAGGATAAGTGAGAAAGGGACGCCTCAGACATAGGAAGGGTCAAGATGAGACTGTCCTGTGCAGAAGTCTCAGACCTGTGGTGTGAGCTGCTGACTCATTTACCCTTTATAGCAAACACCTCAGCTTTGTAAGATTGTACCTGCTGATCCCAAGACCTATATGAATGCTAGTCAGTTAGGCAGAATTCTAGATGTTGCTTCAATATTCTCTGCCATTTCCTGAATAATAACCCTAAAAATTATATTTAAGAAATGGCTGCTAGACAGTTAGCACTTCACATATTAAGTCATTAGATCTTTCAGAACTCATGACAGATGATTAAAAACCATTTCACTGATGAAGAAACTGAGGCCATACAGAGGAATAATCTAACCCTAGTCGTGTTTTAAAAGGGGCCTATCATGGATGCGTCATCCCTTGTGATGAGTCTTAGATTTACTTGAAATTGAATTGAAGACTGTTCAGTTTTCAAATGGAAATTTTGTAATCATGATTCGGAAGTTGTAATTACAAATCTACTGGGAAATCTCCACGATTTGTTACACCACACCTTGTCTTTTTATAATGAAGTTTTCTGTATTCAGAGTGTGTGTGTCTTCGTAGGTTTATCTGAAAGTCAGAGGTTCATGTCAACAATGAGAATGATTTGATTGGGCCCAAAGTACTGTTGGAGACTCTGCACACTCAGCTGCCACTTCCTCAGTGCCTTACACCTGTGCTGCCCGCCTCACCCCCCCGGCAGAGATGGCCGTGTCTAAAACAACGTCTGTGGTGTTGTAGGAATCAGTGACCTTCGAAGATGTAGCTGTGGACTTCACCCAGGAAGAGTGGGCCCTCCTGGACACCTCCCAGAGAAAGCTGTTCAGAGAGGTGATGCTGGAGAACATCAGTCATCTGGTCTCAGGTGGTTAGTCTGTTACTCTTTAATGATGTGTGTATGTATTCATCAAGGATGGAGGAAAACTTTCCCATTTCTCACTCCAGATTCTGACTCTTTATCGTAACTCTCGCAACTACCTTATCAAAATTTTCTTTAGTTCTAATATTTTGGGGGGCTTCCCTGGTGGCTCCCCTGGTAAAGAATCCGCCTGCAATGCAGGAGACCTGGGTTTGATCCCTGAGTTGGGAAGATTCCCTATAGAAGGGAAAGGCTACCCACTCCAGTATTCTGGCCTGGAGAATTCCATGGACTGTATAGTCCATGGGGTGGCAAAGAGTCAGACATGACTGAGTGCTGCTGCTGCTGCTAAGTCACTTCAGTCGTGTCCGACTCTATGTGACCCCATAGACGACAGCCCACCAGGCTTCCCCGTTCCTGGGATTCTCCAAGCAAGAACACTGGAGTGGATTGCCATTTCCTTCTCCAATGCGTGAAAGTGAAAGTGAAGTCGCTCAGTCGTATCCAACTCTTAGCGACCCCATGAACTGCAGCCTACCAGGCTCCTCCATCCATGGGATTTTCCAGGCAAGAGTACTGGAGTGGGGTGCCAGTGTCTTCTCCGCATGACTGAGTGACCCTCACTCGTCTCACTACTTAGATTTAGTCTGTCAGTCCCACTACAATGTCCAGTGTCTTCTCTGCATGACTGAGTGACTCTCACTCGTCTCACTACTTAGATTAGGTCGGTCAGTCCCACTACAATGTCCAGTGTCTCCTCCGCATGACTCAGTGACCCTCACTCACTTCACTACTTAGATTTAGTCGGTCAGTCCCACTACAATGTCCAGTGTCTGCTCCGCATGACTGAGTGACTCTCACTCATCTCACTACTTAGATTTAGTCGGTCAGTCCGACTACAATGTCCAGTGTCTTCTCCGCATGACTGAGTGATCCTCACTTGTCTCACTACTTAGATTTAGTCTGTCAGTCCCACTACAATGTAATCTTCCTTAGACAACCTTGAGTCCTCATTGCTACTCAGTCTCTGATGCTCAAGCAGTGGTGGGAACTCACGATTTTTGTTGGGTAAATAAATGTATTGATTTCTTAAAATTTATTTTAGAGCAAGGACTGTGGTTTGATAGTTCACAGTGTTAAAAATAACAGATACATGTTTCCCACATGGAACTTAGATTTTTCTGGGGGAAGTTGTATGTACTGGACTCTTTTAGCGTGTAGTTTTAAAGCACTGTGGAGTGACAATACTGCAGATCCCACAATCTGTCTTTGATCTTGGGCATGGGCATTAGCAGTGATAGGTCCTTAATGTCTTGGGAACTAGTTGAAGAGTTATCGTTGTGCTAGTCAAAGCCTGTACATGTTGTTTTCAACATACTCTTCTCTGTGCTGACCTTTAGAGGTTATTGTATTCTTCTTCATTAGGCTGCTCTGTATTGATGATCGTGCACTGTTATGAGCATGGAAGTCAAAATCCACATATCTTTCTCCTACAAACAAGTAATCAGCTTTACAAATCAGATGTGATTTCCCATTTGGAGCAAGGAGAGCAACTTTCTAGAGAAGGGTTATGCTTCCTGCAAGGTCAGAGTCCAGGTGAGCTCCAAGAGCCTGTGCGTCAATGGAGGAGGAGCCTGGTCACTGAGTGACTAGGCCCTAAGAAACCAAGGGAAATTTGCTCGGTTGTGTCCGACTCTGTGGCCCGTGGACTGTAGCCTGCCAAGCGCCTCTGTCCATGGAATTTTCCAGGCAAGAATACTAGAGTGGGTGGCTGATCCCTTCTCCTGGGAATCTTCCCAACCCAGGGATCAAACCCAGGTCTTCCACACTGTAGGTGGATTCTTTACTGTCTGAGCCACCAGGGAAGCCCAAGAAAACTATTGGGTAGCCTATCCCTTCTCCAGGGGATCTTTCTGACCCAGGGATAGAACTGGGGTCTCCTGCATTGTAGGCTGTTTTTAAAATTTAGACAGTGTCATGGGGAAACATTTTTCAGATGTTGTCATACCTTGAAGGTATCAATTTTCTATTCACAAAGAAATTTGTGTACCCACTGGAATTAATAAACATTCACAAAACGTCCCTTTTCATGGTCCGGTTCTATGAATAGGATCTTCTCTTTTCTCCCCCAACTTGCCATGTTCATTTTATCTTCCTCAAAATTCAGTCCTGAGAATGACAGTTATTATATGTGTTTCTTCTCTGAGTATTCCCTAATTTGACATTCTTTCCCATCTGTGTGTCAGTGTTTGAAACAGACACAAATGAGCATTGAGTCGCTTCAACATTTTACTTCCACTGATACCACTATAGTAATTTATTTTTTTCTAGTCATTTCAGATAGTGAAGATGATCTGAAAAAACAGGAAATGTTATCAATGCAGCATATCTGCAAGAAGGACACACCTCTAATTAGTGCAATGGTAAGCTTCACAAGTATAAACATGTTCCTCCAGATGAAGACCTGGGACTTGAATAAGTTGGGAATTTGGCATACATACCTGATTTAATTAAAGTTGGGATCATGGACTTCCACAGGAGAAAATTTTAATTAGTCTGGTTTTAAGGAAGAGTCAGAACTATAAACCGACAGTTTATAGTCTTATAAACAGACAGTTATGTAATTGTGGATTATATTCCTAAACACTGAAACATAATAATGTCTTTAAAATTAAATAGGTATCTCTGCAGCTGGGATATTACAAAAGGTAAATCTGTGTTTGCAAGAGAGTAATACCTCATGTTTATGTAAATATTAAAAATATAGAAGCAATTTTAACTGGAGTCCATCACTGAATGATTACTCTAGAATTTATATGTAGAGAAAGGAAGGAATGAATAAATTGTTCAAACTTGTAACAATCTCTCATTTCATTTCAAAAAGCAGAGGTCTCACGCTCAAGAGGATCCTTTGGAATGCAACAGTTGCAGAGAAAAATTTACTGAAATCTTACCATTGACTCAGTATGTAATACCTCAAGTGGGAAAGAAACCCTTTATTAGCCAAGATGTTGGAAAAGCCATCAATTACTTGCCATCCTTTAATATACAGAAGCAGATTTATTCTAGAAGTAACTCATATGAATGTCATCAACGAAGGAATGCCTTTATTCAAAGTTCTGCCCATAGACAACACAGTAATACTCAGACTGGAGAGAAAACATTTGAATGTCATGTATGTAGGAAAGCCTTCGGTAAAAGTTCTAACCTTAGACGACATGAGATGATTCACACTGGAGTGAAACCACATGGATGTCATCTTTGTGGAAAATCCTTCACTCATTGTTCTGACCTTAGAAAACATGAAAGAATTCACACTGGAGAGAAATTATATGGATGTCATCTGTGTGGCAAAGCCTTCAGTAAAAGTTATAATCTTAGGCGACATGAGGTGATTCACACCAGAGAGAAACCAAATGAATGTCATCTGTGTGGGGAAGCCTTTGCTCATTGTTCTGACCTTAGAAAACATGAGAGAACTCACTTTGGGGAGAAACCATATGGATGCCACCTGTGTGGGAAGACTTTCAGTAAAACTTCTTACCTTAGACAACATGAGAGAACTCACAATGGAGAGAAGCCATATGGATGCCATCTATGTGGGAAGGCCTTCACTCATTGTTCTCACCTTAGAAAACATGAGAGAACTCACACTGGAGAGAAGCCATATGAATGCCATCTATGTGGAAAAGCCTTCACTGAGTCTTCTGTCCTTAGACGACATGAAAGAACTCACACTGGAGAGAAGCCATATGAATGTCACCTGTGTTGGAAAGCCTTCACTGATTCTTCTGTCCTTAGACGACATGAGAGAACTCACACTGGAGAGAAACCATATGAATGTCACCTATGTGGCAAAGCCTTCAATCACTCTTCTGTCCTTAGACGACATGAAAGAACTCACACAGGTGAGAAACCATATGAATGCAATATATGTGGTAAAGCCTTCAATAGGAGTTATAACTTTAGATTGCATAAGAGAATTCACACTGGAGAGAAACCATATAAATGTTACCTATGTGGAAAAGCCTTCAGTAAATATTTTAACTTCAGACAACACAAGAGAACTCATGCTGTAAAGGTAATAAATGAAGATTCACCACCCGTACCTTCAAAGTATAAACACTCTTGAGGACTCACACAGTGAAGAAGTACTGTGTTTATTTTCAAGTATAAGAGCCTTTATTCATCCTTATTAATTAACTAAAATTAATTCACAGTAGATGGAATCCATATGTATGTCACCTGTGTAACAAAACCTTTAGCAGTGGACTCATGGGAGAACAAACTGTAAATGGAATGAACGTGGAGGAATCTTCATCCTTAGCTGTAACTGTTAGGCAGATAAATCACATGTCAGAGAAATTCCAATAATATATCTGTAATTAGTGTAGAAATACCTTCGGTTATAAGTTATCGTTTAAATAAGTAAACCACAGAGGAGACTCTAGACCTGTAATCACTGTGCACTTGTTTAACTTGGCACCACTCTTGGCATGCATCTGAAGATTCAGTGTCAGGTAACTGCTAGTGGAAACAAACTAGGACATGAAGAAGATGGAAGGCATTTGGAGTATTCCTTTCTGGAATGCTTAACATACATACACTAATTCATGTAATGACAAAAGTGCTGCCCCTCCTAGTGATGCATGAAACACCCAGAAAGCAGGGAGAGCAGAAACAGCCATGGTCCCCTGATCTTGCCCATATTGCCCAGTCAACAGCCATGAATCCACAGATCCCCAACTGGGAGCGAGACCCGGGAGTCCCAGCCCCTCCCATATGCAAACACAGAAGGCTCAGAGAGGGGAAGGTGGAGCTTCCTTCCGCCAGAGTAACAAGAAGGCCTGGGCCTTGGTCCCCATTTGAACATGTCTAGTACCCATGTTTCACAGGTGGCAGAACTGAGAACACAGATGTTTGTAGTTAATTTATCCCATGTTTTTCTGGGATATACATATGGACTCGAAGTGATGGAAAACATACTCTACATAAATGGAAATCATAAGAGCAGAGGTAGCCATGTTTACATCAGACAGGGACTAATTCAAAACTGAGTTCATCAAGAGGATATGTAACATTTGTAAATATGTCATACAATATAACACCTGGACTAAAGTGCAGAAAATACCTTATAGTAATCAAATGGAGGAAGCATTCCAAAATAGAGGGAGATAAGGTGAAGGAAAGATTTGTGTTTTATTGTATAAAAAATATGAATCAGAGTGCACATGTGTTCATGTATGTCTGTATGTGTGTGTGTACAATGAAACTACAGAATATAAAACAATATATGAAGTTACATGAAAAACTGGTCAAGTAGGAAAGTTAATATACATGTACATGTCAAATAAAATGCATTAATTTCTATTCAGTCATCAGTGACATGGAGAGGAAAACCGCATTCATCTCTTCACATGCATAAAAAGTAATGTAAAGTCCTGTTTAAAGCTGAGTGAAAAGCCCACCTCCTGGTTGTGGGTGAGAACAGCTTTAGGCAGGGGGTAGCTTACCGATTGAGTGGACGTGAACTTGGGCCAACTCCAGGAGATGGTGAGGGGACAGGGAAACCTGGCATGCTGCGGTCCATGGAGTCCCAAAGAGTCTTGACACAACTTGGCGACTAACAACAAAGCTTGCCAAGCTCTATCAAAATATGAATACACCCTAATTTGAATCAGCAAATGAACTCCAACTTGCCCAAAGCAGAGGAAAACTTGGACATCTGCAGATAAATCATTCTGCTTGGAAATGGCCACTAAGAATTCCTTACGAATTCAGGAACATCAAGGCTTCCTTTGGATGGATGTAGTGTGAGCTATTTAAGACATTTAGATTGATTGACTTTCTAAAAAGCAATTAGGAAATGAAACCCACCCCATCATGTGTATAAAATGCAATCTTAATTTTCACTGTTACCAGTTTCTGAATCCTGCACTTAATAACAAGCAAGTTATCTGAGCAGTTTCTTTAATACATTATCCATAAAGAATTGATGGTATATCCATATGAGACCCTGCTGTGCTGTCTCATTAAAACTACAGTGCATGTTCCCCTAAACCTGTGTTTGTGTCTGAATCTGAAGTCCTGCCCAGGATTACCCACTATATGGAGCCAATTCACAAGTCACAGAAAGACAGAGTGTATCTTGAGATGGATGAGGGCTCAGGGAATACCATGAGTGACTGAGAAGATGTGTTAGGCAAGATACAGGAGAGAGATTAGCAGGCCCTGGAAAAAAAGGACACTTTAGGAAGAGAACACAGCAACCAACAGAGAATATGCTTCCTGAGAAGCATTTGTGACCCATGCTCTTCTCATCTGAGCTTTCTAAGGCAAGATCAGTCTTAACTGGTCACTCTTGGGAATTGAAAATACATATCAACATACCTCCTTCCTGTGACACAACCATATACATAAGGCCAAATTCACCGTATGGGTGTGACAGTCATCTGCTGTCCGGTAAAACACTGGGAACTCAAGGTCTATAAGCATGGAACCCATAGGTTGGTTTTTCTGTCCTTCAGAGTTTTCCTTTGCTAATAAAACCCACATGTTGTTTGGCAGCAGTGGGTATAAGGGAGGGACTGACCTACTCATGACATAGAGACACTGAGATGCTTCTAGTCCCTGATGAACAGCACATCCAGGAAAGGATGGGCAAAATTTTTCATTTGCCCTAATTCTCCCACCCAGTCCTAGCTCCTTAATCCTCTACAGTGTTCTTTTCATTCTCCAAGCCCAGTTAACACAGCCATGAGGCCTCTCCAAATGGGAAAGGTAGTTTTGTTCTATGCTTAGTTTTAAAAGTTTCAGTCTAGATGACAACCCACACTGAGCATGTGCCTTGAAGCAACTGAGGCATATTCCAGATAAAAGCAATTCACCCTCAGGCAACCCCCTTTAATAACTAAGCGGCATCTCCCTTGGCAGGCACACTACGTGAGAGTGCTTGTTCATAAGCAAGCAGGAGGATAGGGGAGAACCCAGACCCACACCCTGGCATCCTCCTCACAGTCTGAAATTTTGATAGTTTGGACTCTTCCTCTGAGGTCACAGTTGCAGGACAGAGAAGCGTTGGTACTCCACGGGAGGTTGGCGTGCGGAATTGTGGTTACTGTGCCACCAGGCAGTTGTTTGTTTCGTAAATAAAGATCTTCCCTTCTGGACAGGCCAAGCTCTGCCTTCACATTTGCAGTGGTGATGTCACCAAGCCTCTGCTGTGAGCGAGCTCCTGCTGCGGACGCTGTGCCCACTCTCGCTCTGACTGTCCTGGCCCCACTCTCCTCGGGCACGCTGACCTCCCAGCTCCTCATTAGCTGTCTCCCTGACTTATTAGGCTCCTGTTGTTGCCACATAATTAAACTAAGATTTCCTTTTCCACTTCCATCTGTTCAAACTTGCTCTCCCACATTTCTGAGCTGTGGGTCAGCGCGAGCTTGGACTGGGAAACAGGGCTCCTGGGCTCGGAGGTCTGATCAGGCTCCAAGCCTGTAAGTGGCTTCTGGCCACCCCTTTGTGCTGCGGTTCTGTGCTCTGTCTCCTCTCATCACAGCACAGATGGGCACCTGGGGATGTCCCGGCTCCACACATTCTGAGGTGCTGGGTGGGAGAGAAAGGGCCTCAGCCTTCAACCCCTGCCAAGGGGTTTCCTCGGACCGCAGGGGGCCCTACGGCCAGAGGAGGCTGCTTATTGAAGCCCGAATGGATGAAGTGAAGAAGAGGCTGGGTGTGTCCCGGTGGCTGGCAGGGTGAAGGGGGTGGTACTGACACTGTTAAAGAGCAGACAGCCTGGTCCTGTACACTGTGTATTTCCTGGGAATGGGACACAACCAGGCTGCAAGCCCCTCCCAGTGGCCCCTGTGGGGTCAGTACAAGGCTCTCTGGCCAGTTCTCTGAGGGGCAGAGAAGACCGAGGAAGACAGCAGAGTGTGCGGTGCTTGAACTCTAAGCAGTCCCCAGCCCACAAACTCTGGAGGACTAAAGGCAGATAGAAGAATTTCTAGAAGGGTTGACGGGAGTAGGGAGGACTGGGTCTAGGCAGTGGGGGAGGAGCCTGAGGGCCGCAGGGAGGGTAGGAACTTGTGGGGCCCTGTTTGTGATTGATCGCCAGAGTGGACGCAGGCCACGAGGTCAACAAGAGGACTCGCCCCCTGGCCCCCCAGCCAGTGGCCTCAGCGGCCACCAGGGCCAGGACAGCAGCTCTGGTGCAGACCCCCCCTTGCCTTGGGGAGGAACCTCCCCCCACCCCCCAGGTCGCCCCCGCCACCCAGCACCACTCTGACCAGGTGCTGACACACTCCAGGAAACAATTCCCCAGACAGGCTTCCTACACTGGCCTGAACCCTAACCAGGCAAAGAATTTAGTTCTCTTTGAAAACGTTGTACTTTAGGCTAACATACTAACATAATTTGTAGTTTAATAGCAGTTTATTTAGATTTTAAGTACATCAAAGTTAAAAACTACAACTTTTCCACCACTGCATACCCAGCATCCACAGTAATGCCTAGCACTGCCACATTCATGGTCAGTAACATCAGAAAAAAAAATCGCGTTGTCGGTTCTATTTTCCTCTTTCTCATCCATCCATTGCCTCCCCAATATTGTCTGTCATATGTTTCTTAAAATTCAATAATACCCTGTTGAATTAATTCACAATTAATTACACTCATCCCACACACTAGCAAAGTAATGCTCAAAATTCTCCAAGCGCGGCATCAACAATACGTGAACCAAGAACTTCCAGATTTAGCTGGATTTAGAATTGAAGCTGGATTTAGAAAAGACAGAGAAACCAGATGTCAATTTGCCAACATCTGTTGGATCATCAAAAAAGCAGGAGACTTCCAGAAAAACAATTGCTTTATTGACTACACTACAGCCTTTGACTGTGTGGATCACAACAAACTGTGGAAAATTCTTCAAGAGATGGGAATACCAGACCACCTTAGCTGCCTCCTGAGAAACCTGTATGCAGGTCAGGAAGCAAGAGTAAGAACTGGACAGGGAGCAAGAGACTGGTTCCAAACTGGGAAAGGAGTACGTCAAGGCTGTATATTGTCACCCTGCTTATTAACTTATATGCAGACTACATCATGAGGAACGCTGGGCTGGAAGAAGCACAAGCTGGAATCAAGATTGCCAGGAGAAATATCAATAACCTCAGATATGCAGATGATACCACCCTTATGACAGAAAGTGAAGAGGAACTCAAAAGCTTCTTGATGAAAGTGAAAGAGGAGAGTGAAAAAGTTGCCTTAAAGCTCAACATTCAGAAAACAAAGACCATGGCATCTGGTCCCATCACTTCATGGGAAATAGATGGGGAAACAGTGGAAACAGTGTCAGACTTCATTTTTCTGGGCTCCAAAATCACTGCAGATGCTGATTGCAGCCATGAAATTAGAAGACGCTTACTCCTTGGAAGGAAAGTTATGACCAACCTAGATCGTATATTAAAAAGCAGAGACATTACTTTGCCAACCAAGGTCCATCTAGTCAAGGCTATGGTTTTTCCAGTGGTCATGTATGGATGTGAGAGTTGGACTGTGAAGAAAGCTGAGCGCCGAAGAATTGATGCTTTTGAACCATGGTGTTGGAGAAGACTCTTGAGAGTCCCTTGGACTGCAAGGAGATCCAACCAGTCCATCCTAAAGGAGATCAGTCCTGGGTGTTCATTGGAAGGACTAATGCTAAAGCTGAAACTCCAATACTTTGGCCACCTCATGTGATGAGCTGACTCACTGGAAAAGACTCTGATGCTGGGAGGGATTGGGGGCAGGAGGAGAAGGGGACAACAGAGGATGAGATGGCTGGATGGCATCAGCGACTCAATGGACATGGGTTTGGGTGGACTCCGGGAGTTGGTGATAGACAGAGAAGCCTGGTGTGCTGCGGTTCAGCTGGTTCCAAAGAGTCAGACACCACTGAGGGACTGAACTGAACTGAAAAGAAAAGATGTAGCTTGATTTTTCTTCAAAGGTAATTTATGATTTTATTATTTAAGCTGTGTCCTATGATTTCCATAATTTTCAATATTATTGGAAAATATCCCTGTCAGATTAGAGACGCCGGTAGGAGAAACCGAGTTAACGTGAGTCCTTCTTCTTCTCTAGGCCTGGGAACCAGGAGGAGTCCTGCAGAGCCGGCTGTCAGCAGCGGGCAGGGACCTCATCCCCAGGCCTTAAAGATGGGGAACTGCAGCACCTCCAGCACCTGGGACGCCCGCCTGGTCCCTGGGTTTCCGGCCCCCTTCCGAGAGCGGAGAGGCGGAGACGGCCCGGGGGCCGGGGGACCTTCCGCCAGAGGACCCGCCTCACTCAGCGCCCGCCTCAAGGCGTGTACGGAAGGGATGGGCGAGACACGAAGACCCCCGAGTGCGCGGTCTGTCTGATGGACTCGGTGCCCGGGGACCCCACCCGGTCTCTGCCCTGCAAGCACGTCTGTCACCTGGACTGCACCCGCTCCTTCACCTGCCAGCTCTGCCGGGGGCCCGCGGATGCGGAAGCCCTTGTTCAAGGGCGCTCTTGAGCCCAGACCCCTGGTGTGATTGCAAGGGACCCAGCATTTTTACTGATTTCCATGTTTTGTACTCTGCCCAGATAGCCAGGAATGAGAAATTAAAATCATGCACAAAGTTTTATTAAAAGTTCCTGGAATGTTGCAGATGTCCAGCAACAGTTTCTAATGTTTTAGAAAGATAGGGAGAAATAGCAGGTAAACCTTGAGCAAGTGCTGAGAGGTATAATGATGTCTTAGCATTGTTCTCTTGCTAGGAACTGTGTACCCCTTTCTTGCATCTGTTGAACATCAGGGAAAGATAACGGTTGCTGCTGCTGCTGTCACTTCAGTCGTGTCCGACTCTGTGTGACCCCATAGATGGAAGACCACCAGGCTCCCCCTTCCCTGGGATTCTCCAGGCAAGAACACTGGAGTGGGTTGCCATTTCCTTCTCCAATGTGTGAAAGTGAAAAGTTAAAGTGAAGTCACTCAGTCGTGTCCGACCCTTAGCGACCCCACGGACTGCAGCCTACCAGGCTCCTCCATCCATGGGATTTTCCAGGCAAGAGTACTCTTCCTAAATGAAATCAGATTCTCCCCCATCCAACTTTAAAGTTGCTGGCATTTAGACCACAGTTTTAGGAAAAGTTACAATTTATACAACTGAACTAAAATGAATTCAAAGTATGTATGAGTGAATACGTGAAGAATGTTATTCTCAAATGAGCCTCTAAATGGTCTTATCTGTTTGTTCTCCATCATTTTGAGACACTTAACCCTTTCCTCTTATAAATACAATCCAGGTGAACAAAGTGTTCCAGGGAAGAACAGTCCTGAGAAGGTTTATTCTCTGTGTAATCACGGCGTGTCCAGGCAGTTTAAGTGTGTTAAGGTTTCCATGTATAAAGGGATGACAGTTTTCCATTAAACTGGAAGTCAGCCAGCTTCACTCTCCATTTTACAGACCTTATCAATTTACATTTTCCTACCAAAGCAAATACTTAAAATTTGAACTTTCATCATTTTTTACTTTTTATTTGTCCTTATCTCTTATGGTTGTGAAGAGCTGACTCATTGGAGAAGATCCTGATGCTGGGAAAGATTGAGAGCAGGAGGAGAAGGGGGCGACAGAGGATGAGCTGGTTGGGTGGCATCACTGACTCAATGGACGTGAGTTTGAGCAAGCTCCAGGAGTTGGTGAGGGACAGGGAGGCCTGGCGTGCTGCAGTCCATGGGGTCGCAAAGAGTCAGACATGACTTAGTGACTGAACAACTCCTGATTGTAGCATCATGACACACTCATGTTACACTTCCGTGCAGGGGATTTTTTCTTTTCTTTTTCGCTGAGCTGGGTCTTTGCTGCTGAAGGGCTCTCTCTAGTTGCGGCAAGTGGGGGCTGCTCTCTCGGTGCACGAGTTTCTCAGCGTGGTGGCTCCTCTTGTTGCTGCTGGCTCACGGACTTAGTTGCCCCGAGGGATGTGGGATCTTAGTTCCCGAACTAGGGGTCAAACCCATGTTTCCTGCATTGGCAGGCGGGTTCTTAACCACTGGGTAACCAGGAAATCTCTGATGCAGTGAATTTTAAGAGGTAAATACGCAGGTGGGCGCTGTTGTTCCCACTTAAGTCACTGAACATTGAATAAGTCATTGAAATAATTATATGTAATAGATTCTGGTGACATTTGGTTGCTAACAGAATCTACAAAAAAACAAGCTAAAGGAGACGAGGGAGTGATACCGCTGAAGACCCCAGTGCAGGAGACAGTCAAGACTATGAAGCATGACCCCTGCAGAGGTCTGACTTGGACTTGCAATGATGATTTGGAACCATGGAGCAAACTGAAGCTTCTGATCGCTGTGAGCCAGCGAGCACATACACCTCCATATTTTCCTCATTTTTATCTCACATGAAGGTGCTCCTACATCATTCATCGGCAGTAATAGTCATAGTGAACGATTCGCCTTGGAAAGGAACAGAGATCATTCGGTTGTTTTTGAGATTGCACCCAAGGACTTCATTTCAGATTCTTTTGTTGACTGAAAGTCAAAGTGAAAGTCTAGCCACTCAGTCGTGTCTGACTCTTTGCAACCCTGTGGACTGTAGCCTACCAGGCTTCTCCATCCATGGGATTCTCCAGGCAAGAATACTGGAGTGGGTTACCATTTCCTTCTCCAGAGGATCTTCCCAACCCAAGGATCAAACGCAGGTCTCCCGCATTGGAGGCAGACACTTTAACCTCTGCGCCACCGGGGAAGCCTTGTTGACTGAGGGTTACTCCATTTCTTCTAAGGGAGTCTTGCCCACAGTAGTAGATATAATGGTCATCTAGTTAAATTCACCCATTCCAGTACATCTTAGTTTGCTGATTCCCAAAACGTCAGTGTTCACT
Source organism: Moschus berezovskii (assembly GCF_049115385.1). Taxonomy (NCBI): domain Eukaryota; kingdom Metazoa; phylum Chordata; class Mammalia; order Artiodactyla; family Moschidae; genus Moschus; species Moschus berezovskii. Next base: position 15,517,120 of record NC_142460.1, on the reverse strand, counting down.
CTGGCCATTTCCTGTTTAACCACTTCCAACTTACCTTGACTCATGGACCTAACATTCCAGGTTCCTGTGCAATACTGTTCTTTCAGTTCAGTTCAGTCGCTCAGTCGTGTCCGACTCTCCGCGACCCCATGAATCACAGCACGCCAGGCCTCCCTGTCCATCACCAACTCCCGGAGTTCGCTCAAACTCATGTCCACAGAGTCGGTGATGCCATCCAGCCATCTCATTCTCGGTCGTCCCCTTCTCCTCCCGCCCCGAACCTTTCCCAGCATCAGAGTCTTTTCCAGTGAGTCAACTCGTCGCATGAGGTGGCCAAAGTATTGCATCATTGGATTTTACTTCCATTGCTATGGAACCTTCCCCTTAGCACTGCTTTTACAGTGTCCCAGATACATCCACAGCTGTTATTTTTCCTCACTAGGGTCTGACTCCTCTAGTTACCAGGCAAGCCCATGAGGGAGATACCTATAGAATTTAGATTCCTCCTCTAGCTATGAACACACACCTTGCAAGCAACAGTCTCCTTCGCCATAGCAAAGAAGATAAAAGAAAATCAACAGCCTCATGCAGCCTGTGGTCAGAGCTCATCACATCAGGGGCTACTGCTGTTAGAGCCAGAATCCTCAGGAGTCTGATCTCACAGACCTAGGTCCTTGCCATGTACACCCATGAGTCCGACCTGGCTGACATCTGCCTTAGCCAATCAATTCAACAAACACTGAGCAACTACCATCAGCAATGTTGCCCCTCCCACTGTTGGTCCAAAATCAAGAGGACTGATGGCTGAGCCAAAAATCACAGTAAACGCATCCCTCAAAGACCAGCCTGAGTATGTAGGGGGAAGGATGAGGAAGGTTTCCAGCAGAGGGATACCTGAGGTCAATCAAGGAGGTGGGAAAGAGCCAGCAGGTTTTGGTGGGGGGGGGGGGGGAGTGTGTAAGCATGATGGAGAAGACAGCCTCTGCAGAGACAGACACGGTGCTGCTTAGACATTAATGTGAGCATAAATCCCTGGAAGAGCTGGTCAAAATGTGGGATCTGATTCCAGAGGACAAAGTGGCCATTGAGATCTGCCTCTCCAACAAGCTCTCAAGTGATGCCAATGCTGCTGCTGGAAGAACCATGTTTGCTGAATGAGAACTGCACTTAAAGCAGCCAGGGGCTTCAGCAGTCTGTTTCCAAATTTTGCTGCACATTGGAATCACGTGGAGATTTAAAAAGTACTGAAGCCTGAAGGGACCAGAAAACCTACAGAATGGGAAAAAATATTTGCAAACTCTATTGTTCATATAGTATGCATCAAGTATATATCTGATGAGAGGTTGATATCCAAAATATATAAAGAAGACATATAGCTCAATAACAAAAAAGCAAATAACCCAATTAAAAATGGGCAAAGGACCTAAATAAACAATCTTCCAAAGAATGTATATAAAAGGCCAATAGGTACATAAAAGAGATGTTCCACATCACTAGTCATTTGGGAGATGCAAATTAAAACCACAGTGAGATGTCACCTCGCTTATATTAGAATAGCTTTCATCAATAAGAAGAAATAACAAATGCTAGTATCAGTTCAGTTCAGTCGCTCAGTCGTGTCCGACTCTTGGCAACCCCATGAATCACAACACGCCAGGCCTCCCTGTCCATCACCAACTCCCGGAGTTCACTCAAACTCATGTCCATCGAGTCAGTGATGCCATCCAGCCATCTCATTCTCTGTCGTCCCCTTCTCCTCCCGCCCCCAACCTTTCCCAGCATCAGAGTCTTTTCCAGTGAGTCAACTCGTCGCATGACGTGGCCAAAGTATTGTAGTTTCAGCTTTAGCATCAGTCCCTCCAATGAACACCCAGGATTGATCTCCTCTAGAATGGACTGGTTGGATCTCCTTGCAGTCCAAGGGACTCAAGAGTCTTCTCCAGCATCACAGTTCAAAAGGATCAATTCTTCGGCGATCAGCCTTCATAGTCCAACTCTCACATCCATACATGACCACTGGAAAAACCATAGCCTTGACTAGATGGACCTTGGTTGGCAAAGTAATGTCTCTGCTTTTTAATATATTATCTAGATTGGTCATAACTTTCCTTCCAAGGAGTAATTGTCTTTTAATTTCATGGCTGCAATCAGCATCTGCAGTGATTTTGGAGCCCCCCAAAATAAACTCTGACACTATTTCCACTGTTTCCCCATCAATTTCCCATGAGTGATAGGACCAGATGCCATGATCTTAGTTTTCTGAATGTTGAGCTTTAAGCCAACCTTTTAACTCTCCTCTTTCACTTTCATCAAGAGGCTTTTTAATTCCTCTTCACTTTCTGCCATAAGGGTAGTGTTATCTGCATATCTGAGGTTATTGATATTTCTCCCAGCAATCTTGATTCCAGCCTGTGCTTCTTCCAGCCCAGTGTTTCTCATGATGTACTCTGCATATAAGCTAAATAAGCAGGGTGACAATATACAGCCTTGACGTACACCTTTTCCTATTTGGAACCAGTCTGTTGTTCCATGTCCAGTTCTAGCTGTTGCCTCCTGACCTGCATACAGTTTCTCAAGAGGCAGGTCAGGTGGTCTGGTATTCTCATCTGTTTCAGAATTTTCCACAGTTTATTGTGATCCACACAGCCAAAGGCTTTGGCATAGTCAATAAAGCAGAAATAGATGTTTTTCTGGAACTCTCCTGCTTTTTCCATGATCCAGCGGATGTTGCAATTTGATCTCTGGTTCCTCTGCCTTTTCTAAAACCAGCTTGAACATGTGGAAGTTCACGGTTCACGTATTGCTGAAGCCTGGCTTGGAGAATTTTGAGCATGACTTTACTAGTGTGTGAGATGAGTGCAATTGTGCAGTAGTTTGAGCATTCTTTGGCATTGCCTTTCTTTGCGATTAGAATGAAAACGGACCTTTTCCAGTCCTGTGGCCACTGCTGAGTTTTCCAAATTCGCTGGCATAATGAGTGCAGCACTTTCACAGCATCATCTTTCAGGATTTGAAATAGCTCAACTGGAATTCTATCACCTCCACTAGCTTTGTTTGTAGTGATGCTTTCTAAGGCCCACTTGACTTCACATTCCAGGATGTCTGGCTCTAGGTGAGTGATCACACCATCATGATTATCTTGGTCGTGAAGATCTTTCTTGTACAGTTTTTCTGTGTATTCTTGCCACCTCTTCTTAATATCTTCTCTTCTGTTAGGTCCCTACCATTTCTGTCCTTTATCGAGTCCATCTTTGCATGAAATGTTCCCTTGGAATCTCTAATTTTCTTGAAGAGATGTCTAGTCTTTCCTATTCTGTTGTTTTCTTCTATTTCTTTGCACTGATTGCTGAGGAAGACTTTCTTATCTCTCCTTGCTAGTCTTTGGAACTCTGCATTCAGATCCTTATATCTTTCCTTTTCTCCTTTGCTTTTCGCTTCTCTTCTTTTCACAGCTATTTGTAAGGCCCCCCAGACAGCCATTTTGCTTTTCTGTATTTCTTTTCTCTTCAGTGGTTCTCTAATCTGAAAATCTTGAGTGGATAACCGCAGCTCACTGAGGACACTGACTCAACCGGTGTTAAGTCTCTCCTCACATGCTTTGTAACTTTGTACTGTCAGCCCTCCAGCACTTCAGAACTCTAGGAGGGCAGTCCTCCTGAGAGGTTTACAGTTACTTTGCCAGAAGCCCAGGATTTTCACAGGAGGCTTGGATCTCTGTTAGTTTATTGACTTGGAGTTTCCTAGATCCATACTGACAGAAAGATTTCAATCCCAACTCTGGGTGAAGATAGTGACATAGTTATGGATTTTCAAGAAAACTTTTTTCTATCTAAAATCTAAATAAAGACATACAAATGTCCTTCACACACTATTCAGCACCAGTGGGTAAGTTTTCTAGTGTGAACCTTCTAAGGCCCCAGCCTTCTCTGGGAGTCTCAAATGCAACCTTAAAACTCGTTAAGAGTCCCAAGGCATTGTCCCCTATTCTCTTGTAGGTCTTGAGGTCTAAACCTCTATGCGATCGAGACAAGGATTCCCTGTAGAGCTCTCCTGCTCCTTCACCCCAGGCTGGAAAGCACCTTCCAGTGTGGTTTTGGCTCTGTTTTCCGTTCATACTTCATTTTTAGTCCACTGGAAATGTTCTTACATGCTTTCTGCCTCAGTTACACATTTTTAAATGATACTTTTTTATATTTTCACTAATATGTGAGAGCAATTTATAACAGGAAGCTTTCTGGGTAATCTAGTTTACCACACTGCCAGAAACAGACATAGCAAATGGCAGCATGATGCCATAAAGATGAATAGGATAGATTAAACAAAGCATCTCAGACCTGAAGAAAAACCCTTGCAGGTTTTCAAGGATTTCTACAATCATGCAACACTACATATAGAATTCTATAGTGTCATGATGTGGTAATACATATGTTTAGAAGCTTCTTTTGAGGTTTCTCATTTTAAAGCAAAGGTATTTTTACAAAAGCACAGCCACATCCATTGAGGAAACACTTGTTCTGTCACAGTTAAAGTGGCTGAAATAATACCAAAAAAAGCATATGGTGAAACCCAAAATGTCTATCTTTGTTAGTCAAATATTGTTGCATGATATATGGAAAGCATGATAGAAGAGTAAAGAAACAAACGCTGGAACAAATTACATAGTGTTGCACGTTTCCAATATATTTGGATGAAGCACTGATGTTTCTAACACATTTCAGCTTATGGCATTTTCTGGATTGTTTCCAGTAACAAAATACATGAAGAACTATTTTTTATGAACCACAAAAAGAAAAGGACTAAATAATATTTTCCCTCAGCTAAAGATAAAATCTTTTAGAAAATCTATAATATATAGAAAAGTTCAGAAAACTACTTCAACTGAATTTTAGGAATTCCCAAGCAAAGGTACAGATAAAGTATTGATACCCCACATGGAATGTATTCCCTCCGTCATTCACAGGCAAGCTATTGGTAGCAAAGACGATGAATCCATAAGATAGCCATGGATATTGTAGGTGATGTTAGATTTATAAAAACAAGACATTTTAAAACGTAGGAGACTCTTTGCATTCTTTTTTAGAGAGTAACTTTCTTAGATCAGGTTCCCTGGGAAGCAGATTCTGACAGGAACAGTCACATATAGAAATGCTACTGGGGAGCACCCTTAAGGTCAAGTGCAGGGACAAGACAGAGGCAGGAGGAGGAACTGAACTGAGACACAGTTCCCACAAGGTCCTTAACAAACGCCCTGCACAGGTCAGGGCCTGAGATGGCTGTTCAGTGCAGTCTCCGCTCTCAGCAAGTCAGCCCGCCTTTAATCCAGCACCAACCAGTTGTTGATGGAGAGCTGCCCCCGGGAGGGGATGCACCTTGGATGAGGTGTCCTTCTCCCACTGAGTGCTGTACCTAGCATGGCCTGTCAGCCACCAACATGGTGCAAAGGGCTGGGAGACGTGCGCCAGCGTCCACAGGAGGAACCACACAGAGGGCTGGCAGAGAGACTGTGGAAAAGCGCCTGAGAACAGACCAACAGAGAGGTGAGGTCTCTACACTTCTCTCACAAAGAAATTAAGTGATCCAAATGTGTTGACTTCGACTATAGTGACAATTAGTGAACAGTTCAGTCGCTCAGTCATGTCCGACTCTTTGCAACCCCATGGACTGCAGCACGCCAGGCCTCCCTGACCATCATCAACTCCAGGAGCTTGCTCAAACTCTTGTCCATTGAGTTGGTGATGCCATCCAACCATCTCATCCTCTCTCGTCCCCTTCTATTCCCGCGTTCAATCTTTCCCAGCATCAGGGTCTTTTCCAAAGAGTCAGCTCTTCACATTAGGTGGCCAAAGTATTGGAGTTTCAGCTTTAGCATCAGTCCTTCCAATGAACACCCAGGATTGATCTCCTTTAGAATGGACTGGTTGGATCTCCTTGCTGTCCAAGGGACTCTCAAGAGTCTTCTCCAGCATCACAGTTCAAAAGCATCAATTCTTCGGCACTCAGTTTTCTTTATGGTCCAACTCTCACATCCATATATGACCACTGGAAAAACCATCGCCTTGACTAGATGGACCTTGGTTGGCAAAGTAATGTCTCTGCTTTTTAATACGGTTGATCATAGAAGTGATGCCAGTTGTGCAACCGACCACGCGCAGAAGCATGGTTGAGAGGAGCTACCCCACATCTGAGGCCAGGGGTGGCGGCTGAGAGGAGGTACCCCTCACCCGAGGCCAGGGCAGCAGCCGAGAGGAGCTACCCCACATCCAAGTGGCAGCAGCTGTGCAGGCACAGGAGGGCCGAGAGGAGCTACTCCACGTTCAAAGTCAGGAGGGGCGGCCTTGAGGAGATACCCCTCGTCCAAGGTAAGGAGCAGCGGCTGCGCTTTGCTGGAGCAGCTGTGAAGAGATACCCCACGACCAAGGTAAGAGAAACCCAAGTAAGACAGTAGGTATTGCAAGAGGGCATCAGAGGGGCAGACACACTGAAATCATAATCACAGAAAACTAGTCAATCTGATCACACGGACCAGAGCCTTCTCTAACTCAATGAAACTAAGCCATGCCGTGTGGAGCCACCCAAGACGGGCGGGTCATGGTGGAGAGGTCTGACAGAATGTGGTTCACTGGAGAAGGGAGTGGCAAACCACTTCAGTATACTGGGTTGCAATCTCAAAAACGACAGAATGATCTCTGTTCGTTTCCAAGGCAAACCATTCAATATCAGAGTAATCCAAGCCTATGCCCCAACCAGTAAAGCTGAAGAAGCTGAAGTTGAACGGTTCTATGAAGACCTACAAGACCTTTTAGAACTAACACCCCAAAAAGATGTCCTTTTCATTATAGGGGACTGGAATGCAAAAGTAGGAAGTCAAGAAACACCTGGAGTAACAGGCAAATTTGGACTTGGAGCATGGAATGAAGCAGGCAAAGGCTAATAGAGTTTTGCCAAGAGAACACACTGGTCATAGCAAACACCCTCTTTCAACAACACAAGAGAAGACTCTACACAAGGACATCACTAGATGGTCAACACGGAAATCAGATTGATTATATTCTTTGCAGCCAAAGATGGAGAAGCTCTATACAGGCAGCAAAAACAAGGAGCTGACTGTGGCTCGGATCATGAACTCCTTATTGCAAAATTCAGACTTAAATTGAAGAAAGTACGGAAAAATCACTAGACCATTCAGATATGACCTAAATCAAATCCCTTATGATTATACAGTGGAAGTGAGAAATAGATTTAAGGGTCTAGATCTGATAGATAAGAGTGCCTGACGAACTCTGGACGGAGGTTCATGACATTGTACACGAGACAGGGACCAAGACCATCCCCATGGAAAAGAAATGCAAAAAAGCAAAATGGCTGTCTGAGGAGGCCTTACAAATAGCTGTGAAAAGAAGAGACGCGAAAAGCAAAGGAGAAAAGAAAAGATATAAGCATCTGAATGCAGAGCTCCAAAGACTAGCAAGGAGAGATAAGAAAGCCTTCCTCAGTGATCAATGCAAAGACAGAGAGGAAAACAACAGAATAGGAAAAACGAGAGACCTCTTCAAGAAAATTAGAGATTCCAAGGGAACATTTCATGCAAAGATGGGCTCGATAAAGGAGAGAAATGGTAGGGACCTAACAGAAGCAGAAGATATTAAGAAGAGGTGGCAAGAATACACAGAAGAACTGTACAAAAAAGATCTTCACGACCAAGATAATCACGATGGTGTGATCACTCACCTAGAGCCAGACATCCTGGAATGTGAGGTCAAGTGGGCCTTAGAAAGCATCACTACAAACAAAGCTAGTGGAGGTGATGGAATTCCAGTTGAGCTATTTCAAATCCTGAAAGATGATGCTGTGAAAGTGCTGCACTCAATATGCCAGCGAATTTGGAAAACTCAGCAGTGGCCACAGGACTGGAAAAGGTCCGTTTTCATTCCAATCGCAAAGAAAGGCAATGCCAAAGAATGCTCAAACTACTGCACAATTGCATTCATCTCACACACTAGTAGAGTCATGCTCAAAATTCTCCAAGCCAGGCTTCAGCAATACGTGAACCGTGAACTTCCACATGTTCAAGCTGGTTTTAGAAAAGGCAGAGGAACCAGAGATCAAATTGCCAAATCCATTGGATCATGGAAAAAGCAGGAGAATTCCAGAATAACATCTATTTTTGCTTTATTGACTATGCGAAAGCCTTTGTGTGGATCACAATAAATTGTGGAAAATTCTGAAAGAGATGGGAATACCAGGCCACCTGACCTGCCTCTTGAGAAACTGTATGCAGGTCAGGAAGCAAAATTTAGAACTAGACACGGAACAACAGACTGGTTCCAAATTGGGAAAGCAGTACATCAAGGCTGTATACTGTCACCCTGCTTATTTAACTTATATGCAGAGTACATCATGAGGAACCCTGGGCTGGAAGAAGCACAAGCTGGAATCAAAAGGCCAGGAGAAATATCAATAACCTCAGATATGCAGATGACACCACCCTTATGGCAGAAAGTGAAGAGGAACTAAAAAGCCTCTTGATGAAAGTGAAAGAGGAGAGTGAAAAGGTTGGCTTGAAGCTCAACATTCAGAAAACTAAGATCATGGCATCTGGTCGCATCCGTTCCATCGCTCAGTCATGTCCGACTCTTTGCAACCCTATGGACTGTAGCCTACCAGGCTTCTCCGTCCATGGGATTCTCCAGGCAAGAATACTGGAGTGGGTTACCGTTTCCTTCTCCAGGGGATCTTCCCGACCCAGGGATCGAACCCCAGGTCTCCCACATTGGAGGCAGACGCTTTAACCTCTGAGCCACCAGGGAAGCCCATCACTCATGGGAAATTGATGGAGAAACAGTGGAAACAGTGTCAGAGTTTATTTTGGGGGGCTCCAAAATCACTGCAGATGTTGATTGCAGCCATGAAGTTAAAAGACACTTACTCCTTGGAAGGAAAGTTATGACCAACCTAGATAGCATATTGAAAAGCAGAGACATTACTTTGCCAACAAAGGTCCATCTAGTCAAGGCTATGGTTTTTCTAGTGATCATGTATGGATATGAGAGTTGGACTGTGAAGAAAGCTGATCGCCAAAGAAATGATGCTTTTGAACTGTGGTGTTGGAGAAGACTCTTGCGAGTCCCTTGGATTGCAAGGAGATCCAACCAGTCCATTCTAAAGGAGATCAGTCCTGGGTGTTCATTGGAAGGACTGATGCTAAAGCTGAAGCTCCAATACTTTGGCCACCTCATGGGAAGAGTTGACTCACTGGAAAAGACTCTGATGCTGGGAGGAATTGGGGGCAGGAGGAGAAGGGGATGACAGAGAATGAGATGGTTGGATGGCATCACCGACTTGATGGACATGAGTCTTGAGTGAACTCCGGGAGTTGGTGATGGACAGGGAGGCCTGGCGTGCTGTGATTCATGGTGTCGCAAAGAGTCAGATACGGCACAGCAACGGAACTCAACTAGGTTGATCATAGCTTTTCTTCCAAGGAGCAAGCGTCTTTTAATTTCATGGCTACAGTCACCATCTGCAGTGATTTTGGAGCCCAAGGAAATAAAGTTTGTCACTGTTTCCATTTTTTCCCCATCTATTTGCCGTGAAGTGATGGAATCAGATGCCATGATCCTCGTTTTTCTAATGTTGAGTTTTAAGCCAGCTTTTTCACTCTCCTCTTTCACTTTCATCAAGAGGCTTTAGTTCCTCTTCACTTTCTGCTATAGGGTGATGTCATCTGCATATCTGAGGTTATTGATACTTCTACCAGCAATCTTGATTCCAACTTGAGCTTCATCCACCTTGGCATTTTGCATGACATACTCTGCATATAAGTTAAAGAAACAGGGTGACAATATAGTCTTGATGTACTCCTTTCCCAATTTGGAACCAGTCCGTTGTTCCATGTCCGGTTCTAACTGTTGCTTCTTGACCTGCATACACATTTCTCAGGAGGCAGGTAAGGTGGTCTGGTAATTCCCACCTCTTGAAGAATGTTCCACATTTTGTTGTGATCTACACAGTCAAGGCTTTGGAATAGTCAATAAAGCAGAAGTAGATATTTTCCTGTAATTCTCTTTTTCTATGATCCAACGGACATTGGCAATTTGATCTCTGGTTCCTCTGCCTTTCCTAAATCTAGCTTGAACATCTGGAAGTTCATGGTTCATGTATTGCTGAAGCCTGGCTTGGAGAATTTTGAGCATGACTTTACTAGCGTGTGAGATGAGTGCAATTGTGCAGTAGTTTGAGCATTCTTTGGCATTGCCTTTCTTTGCGATTAGAATGAAAACGGACCTTTTCCAGTCCTGTGGCCACTGCTGAGTTTTCCAAATTTGCTGGCATATTGAGTGCAGCACTTTCACAGCATCATCTTTCAGGATTTGAAATAGCTCAACTGGAATTCCATCACCTCCACTAGCTTTGTTTGTAGTGATGCTTTCTAAGGCCCACTTGACCTCACATTCCAGGATGTCTGGCTCTAGGTGAGTGATCACACCATCGTGATTATCTTGGTCACGAAGATCTTTTTTGTACAGTTCTTCTGTGTATTCTTGCCACCTCTTCTTCATATCTTCTCTTCTGTTAGGTCCCTACCATTTCTCTCCTTTATCGAGCCCATCTTTGCATGAAATGTTCCCTTGGAATCTCTAATTTTCTTGAAGAGATCTCTAGTCTTTCCTATTCTGTTGTTTTCCTCTCTGTCTTTGCATTGATCGCTGAGGAAGGCTTTCTTATCTCTCCTTGCTATTCTCTGGAACTCTGCATTCAGATGCTTCTTTCCTTTTTGCTTCTCTTTTCACAGCTATTTGTAAGGCCTCCCCAGACAGCCATTTTGATTTTTTGCATTTTTTTTCCATGGGGATAATCTTGATCCCTGTCTCCTGTACAATGTCACAATATATAGAGACAGAAAATCTATTAGTGCTTGCATTTGGCCATGGGCGGGGTGGCTGGAAAGTAGGGAATGACTTTTAGTTGTTATCAGGGTTTATTTTCAGAATGACAAAAATGTTCTAAAATTTATTGTGAGAATCACTGGAAATATTTATGAATATCTTAAAAAACACTGATCTGTATACATTGTAAACGGGCAAATTTATGGTATGTGAATTATAACTTAATAAAGTTGCTATTTATTTTTTAAGGAAAAAAAAAAGTTAATGAGGACCCTTCATGTTGTGCTGTTATAATCACACCCACCTTCTTCCCACCCCCCTAATCCTCTTTTCTATTTAGTGGCAATTGTTATTTTGTCTTCTATTTCAAAACTCTGCTATTTAAAAGATGTTATGAAACATCATAGATGAGGTAACCTTTTGGGATTAACTTTTTTAACTCAACATAATTCCTTGGATATTCATCCAGGTTGTTAGATGTATCAGTGGTACCTGTGACACAAGCTCTACTACATACAGTGGTGCATTTATGCCAATCCCAAACTCCCAATTTATCCCTCCCCCTTTCCTCCTAAAACCATAAATCTGTTTCCTATATCTGTAACTCTTTCTATTCTATAAATACATTTGTACCATTTTTTGTTTCAATTTGCATTTCCTTGATGGATAGTCTTGTTAAACACCCTTTTCTGTGCTTCTCTGCCATCTGTTTATCCTTGTCAGTGAAATGCCTGCATATGTTTTTGCTCATTCTAATCAGACTGCATTTTACTGTGGAGTTTGTGATGCTCTTTCGTTTGTTTAAAATACTAGTCCTTCTGCTGTACAGCACAGGAACTCTACTCAATATTCTGTAATAATCTATATGCGGAAAGAATGTGAAAAGAGGAGATATACTATGTATGACTGATTCACTCTGCCATACACCTGAACCACAGCATTGTTAATCAACTACAAGCCAATGAAAAGTTTAAAAGTTAAGAAATAAAACACTAGTCCTTTGTTGGATAGATAGCTCCCAAGGCTGCTGGAGCAAATCACCACCAATAGTGTGTCTTAAAACAATGGAAATGTACTCCCTAGCAGTTCTGGAGACGTGAAGCTCAAAGGGAAGCTGTCGGCAGGGTTGCTCATCCCCTGGAAGCAAGGCCATCTTCCGCCTCCTCCAGCTGCTAGTGGCTGTGGGCGTTCCCGTGCTTGTGGCTCCTGCTCGCTCTGTTCTGGCCTCACCTGGTCTCCTCTGTGTTTCCCTGGCAGCTGCAGCACTTCAGTCTCTGCCTCCATCTTCATGCTGGCGTCTCTTCTCTGTATGCGTCAAATTTCCCTCAGCCTTTTTCTTACAGGAAAATTGTGTTAGCATTTAGGCCCCACCTGAATAACCTAAATAATCTCCTTATCTCAAAAGCCTTAGTTTAATTACATCAACAAAGGCCCTTTTTCCAAATAAAATAACATTTACAAGTTCCAGGCATCAGGACTTGATATTTTTAAGTAGCCATTATTCAGTCAATTATGACTGGTTTGTAAACCTATTTCTCCCAGTCGGTAGCTTTTTAAAATCCTTTTAACAGGATCTTTCACAAGGCCAAAGTTTTTTTATTTTGATGAGATACAGTTTATCAATATTTCCATTTATGAATCATGCTTTAGGCATCCAGTGGATGTGCTATTTGAGAAGCAAATAGGTGCTGCTGCTGCTAAGTCACTTCAGTCATATCCGACTCTGTGTGACCCCATAGACGGCAGCCCACCAGGCTCCCCCGTCCCTGGGATTCTCCAGGCAAGAACACTGGAGTGGGTTGCCATTTCCTTCTCCAATGTGTGAAAGTGAAAAGTGAAAGTGAAGTCGCTCAGTCGTGTCTGACTCGTAGTGACCCCATGGACTGCAGCCTACCAGGCTCCTCCATCCATGGGATTTTCTAGGCAAGAGTACTGGAGTGGCTTGCCATTGCCTTCTCTGGCAAATAGGTGAGACCCACCTATTTTGGCATCAACTGAAGAGTCCTGTATGTGAAGACACTCATTACAGGAGGAAATGTAGGCTGGAACAGAAGTGAAAGAAAATTTATTTGTGGCCTCTTTAATGTATGAAGGCCTTGATAGCAAGTGGGCCAAATAACACAGATAAAGCTATATTTTATAAGGCAAAAAACCCTCTTGTCTTTTGTCACTTTGGGAAGTGATGACAGCCATCTTGCTCTGGCTTTAAAATTGCAAAAGAGTTAAAATCAAACTGAATCTTGAGGAACAAACTAACAGTACTTCTAGATGGATTATGAACTGGAGAAAATCTATATCTATAAAAAATGTTAATGCAATAATCGATGAAATTTGCATACAGGTTGTAGATTAGGTAACAGTATTGTATCAGTGTAAAATTTTCTGATTTTGATCATTGTGCTAAAGCATATAAGAGGTCATTTTTTTCCTAGAAAATACATAAGGTTTTTTTAAATTTTATTGAGGTACAGCTGATTTACAATGTTGTGTTAATTTCTGCTCTACTTAGTGACTCAGATGGTAAAGAATCTGCCTGCAATGTGGGAAACCTGTGTTTGATCCCTGGGTCGGGAAGATCCCACGGAGAAGAGAATGGCAACCCACTGCACTATTCTTGTCTGGAGAACACCATGGACAGAGGAGTCAGGTGGGCTACAGTTCATAGGGTTACAAAGAGTCAGACACGACTAAGCGACTTTCACTGTTCATAGCTTATTTACAATGTTGTGTTAATTTCTGTTGTACAGCAAAGTGACTCAGCTATACGTTTTATATATATATATATATACACATCCTTTTTCATACCCTTTTCTATTAAGGTTTATCACAGGACACTGACCATAGTTTCCTGTGCTATACAGTAGGACCTTGTTGTTGACCCATTTCCTATATAAAATAGCTGAGGGCTTCTCAGATGGTCCCAGTGCTAAAGAACCTTCTTGCCAATGCAGGAGACATAAAAGACATGAGTTTGTTACCTGGGTTTGGAAGATCCCCTGGATGAGGGCATGGCAACCCACTCCAGTACTCTTGCCTGGAGAATCCCATAGCCAGAGGAGCCTGGCAGCTACAGTCCATAGGGCTGCAAAGAGTCAGACACGACTGAGTGACTTAGCACAGTTCAGTTCAGTTCAGTTGCTCAGTCGTGTCCGTCTCTCTGCGACCCCATGAATCACAGCACGCCAGGCCTCCCTGTCCATCACCAAATCCTGGAGTTCACTCAAACTCATGTCCACAGAGTCGGTGATGCCATCCAGCCACAGCACACATATAATAGTTTGCATCTGCCAACCCCAAAATCCCAATCCAACTCTCCCCCACCACCCCTTCCCTTTCGAAACCACAAGTCTGTTCTCTTCCACTGTGAGCCTGTTTCTGCTTTATAAATAAATTCCTTTGCAGCCTATCTTGGTGGTTTGACTTGAGGCGACCCTGCCCTGGAGTCTACAGTTCTATGGTAGGGCTAATGGCATCCTCCAGTAGGTTTCCCACCAGTGGGCAACTCCCGGGACTGCAGATGCCAGTACCTACATCCATGTGGCAAACCACTGCCAACCCACGCCTCTTCAGGAGACTCTCCAACACTAGCAGGTACCTCGGGTTCAGTCTCCTGTGGAGTTACTGCTACTTTCCCCCTGGGTCCTAGCGAACCCAAGATTTTGTGTGTACCCTCCAAGAGTGGAGTCTCGTTTCTCCCAGTCCTGTAATCCAACCCCACTGGCCTTCAACGTCAGATTTCCTGGGGGCTCCCAGTCCCTTTACCTGGATCCCCAGGCTGGAAAACCTGATGTGGGTCTCAGAACCTTCACAACAGTGGAAGAACTTCTTAAACACTGTTGTTCTTTAGTTTGTGGATCGCCCACTGGTCGGGTATAGGATTTGACCTCATTATGATTGTACCCCTCCTACTGCCTGGTTGCAGCTTCTCTGCCTCTGGATGGGAGGCATCCCAGCATCCTCCTGTCCATGGTTGTTCAACAGCTAGTTGTGATTTGGGTGCTCTCTCAGGATGAGATGAGCACATGCCCTTCTACTCTGGCATCTTTAACCAATCAGCTCTTGGGCATCCGTATTTGTATTTTAGATTCCACATATAAGGGATATCCTATGGTATTTGCCTTTCTCTGCCTTTCTCTGTACGATCATCTCTAGGTTCATCCATGTTGCTGCAAATTTTCATTCTTTTTATGACTAATATTCCATTGTATATATGTATCACATCTTATCCAATCCTCTATTGATGGACACGTAGGTCGCTTCCATGTCTTGGCTATTGTAAATAGTGTTGCTATGAACATTGAGGTACATGAAGTATCTTTTCTATTTATAGTTTTGTCTGGGTATATGCCCAGGAGTGGAATTTAAGTGGTAGGAGAACCATGCCTCTAATCTACTTTCAAACGGAGTAAATCTTTCCAGGTGGAGGCAGGAAGGTAGGTCACTCTCCAAAAAGGGTTTAGTACCCAAGTGGTCAAAAGGGTGAGTAGCCAAAGACACCAGGTGCCCTAGAATTGGTGGCTTATCTCAGTGGTTCTCAGATTTGGCTGAATCACCTGGAAACTTTTAAAAATCCCTAGTGTCTTAGCATCATTGCATCTCTCTACTCACCTGAGATATGCGGGGATGGCCCTAGAAGGTAATTTTCACTATCCCCAGGTGATCCCAATGCAGTGTTTGCCAATCAGTTTTGCTCCTCAAAGTGTGTTCCGAAGATCAGCGACAAATAAGCAACACCTGGGAACTTATTAAAAACACAGAATCTGGGGCCTAACCGCAAATATACTGAGCCAGAAGCTGCATTTCAACAACACCCACGGGTGATTTACGTGCACTTGCTTCCCTTGTGAAGCCGTAGAATTCGCCTGCAACTCAGCACGCCCACAGAATTCCATCCCTGAGTGGGGAAGATCCCCTGAAAGAAATGGCAACCCACTCCAGTATTCCTGCCTGGGCAATCTCACGGACAGAGGAACCTGGCAGGCTTCACTCCATGGGGTCACAAAGAGTTGGACTCAACTTAGCCATTAAACAACAACAAAGAATTTGATGACTATCAGAACTACTCAGAGAATAAACAGGAGAAGGAAAGTCGTGGAGCCACAGTAAGGTGCGTGCCTGTTTTTACCAAGTTCCCCAGTGAAAGAGTTTCAGTATCCGACAGTCTCAATCACTCTCTTAGGTTAGACAAAACTGACCTTCCCTCTGGGCACAGGTCCCTTCTTCCAAACTGACAGCGTTTGCCAACCACTGTAAAAGGAACACACGCGCAGCTACGACTATAGGGCCAGACGGCTGCGTCCCGCCCTGAGGCCGACTTCCGCTTTTTATGCCGCTGCTCTCGCGGTCACGTGACCATCACAGAGCGGAACCGGAAGGGCCCGCCGAGGTTGCCGGAGACGACTTTGCTGTTTCGGCTAGATGAACAGAACAAGTCTCGCAGACGCAGGGGTCCGTGCTAAGGCAGGTGTCTTGGCGTCGTAACCTCAGCGTCCTCATCTACCTTCACACTCTCCCTAGGATTCCGAGAAACGGACTTGTCGGGAGGGTTGGAGTGTCAGAACGACCATTAAGAGCCAGAGGCTGGGGAAGGGTGCATAAGAAGCGCTTACAGGAGATGGAGCCAATTTCAGGGCCTCTAATTACTGTGAAAAGTGAAAGTGTTGGTCGCTCAGTCTGTCCCACTGTGCAACCCGCCAGCCTCCTCTGTCTGTGGAATTCTCTGGGCAAGAATACTGGAGTGGGCCATTCCCTTCTCAGGGGGGCTCTTCCCAACCCAGGGAGCAAACCCAGGCTCAAACCCAAGTTTCTAGAACATTAGTGTTCTCAAACTTTGGAGGTGGTAAACAGATTACACCTGTGAAAGGACAAGTAATTTTCCAAAAGAAATTATAAAGTAGCAACATTAAATGAAATTAAATTTTCTAAGGATAAGCCAAATGTAAACACCCTGTAATAGTTTGTGTAACAGAAACGAAAGTTGAATAACCATGCTTCTCATTAAAAAAGTGGATAGAATTGAGTGTATGTGATTCAGAAAGTTAAAAAAGTGAAAAGTTGTGCACTTACTATAAGTTTCACTTTACAAAAATTGGAGTGAGTGGGTATTGGAAAAGGAGAGGAACTGAAACTTCAGCGTTTCAGGACTTTTCATGTAATTTCAAAATAATCTCTGACATTGTTTTCTCTGTCTCTCGTGCTGGAATAACTGCCATATGACTCTAACTGGTAGTTAAATTAGGGAGATGAAGGGGTTAATAATGTGAGGCAGCAACATGTGGGAGAAAAAATACAAGAAATCACTTCAAGCAGCTGTGAGACTTTCAATAAAGCACTTAATTTCCCAGATCTACAATTTGAAGGAGATTGAACTAAACAAACCAGTTTTATTCCAACTTTAATGTTTTTATTATTCCTTTAATGGTTATCACATCAACACATAACACAAAATCAATCTTTGCAATAGAATAGCATAATGTTAGTTACTTGGGTTTACAACACAAAGCCCTAATGAAAATGACACATGCCTATGACAGTCCCAATAAATGGGTAATGACATTATTTCCCCTAAGTGAAGTAATAACTCAGAATCCTTCTCAACACAAAATTCAGATAGTCAGTGCTTCATTCATTCGTTCGTTCATTAGTTCATTTGTTCATTTATTCATGCTACAAATATTTATTCTCTGCCTCTTCTGAGTTCCAATTTAAAACAAGACATAGTCAGCCCCTGTCCTCAGAGAGTGTACACATTTTAGAAAAGACAGACATTGATAGAAGTAATCACAGCAAGATGAAATGCGGCATGAGAGATGAAACCCTTTTCGCTCTACCTGGTTTAAAATTTAGACTCTCTTAAGATAGAAGTTTAAGAAAATAGGTTACAGAATTTACATAGTTCCCCATATAAGGACTTCCACTCACATTAGGTATTTCTGTGACAGGGAGATTTTTAAATGCTGTTTATAGCTGAGTACATTGTTATTTCAACAATGGAAAAGTTCAGTCTGGCTTCCCTGGTGACTCAGATGGTAAAGAATCCATGTGCAATGCAAGAGGCCTGGGTTCGATCCTTGGGTTGGGAGCAGAGCATGGCAACCCACTCCACTATTCTTGCCTGGAGAATCCCCATGGACAGAGGAGCCTAACAGGCTACAGTCCACAGGGTCCCAAAGAGTCTGACACGACTGAGCTACTAAGCACAGCACAGCACCGAGGTTCAATCATTAAGAGAAAAGGAGTATCAGGTGGGCAAGAGCAGTCTCTGCCTTTGTGTTTAACAGTTTCCTTGTGTTTACTAGTTTCCTGCTGCTGCTGCTAAGTTGCTTCAGTCGTGTCCGACTCTGTGCGGCCCCACAGACGGCAGCCCACCAGGCTCCCCCGTCCCTGGGATTCTCCAGGCAAGAACACTGGAGTGGGTTGCCATTTCCTTCTCCAATGCATGAAAGTGAAAAGTGAAAGTGAAGTCGCTCAGTCGTGTCCGACCCTTAGCGACCCCATGGACTGCAGCCCACCAGGCTCCTCCATCCATGGGAGTTTCCAGGCAAGAGTACTGGAGTGGGTTGCCATTGCCTTCTCCGACTAGTTTCCTAGTAACATTCATTTTCTAATTCTCTCTTGGCAATATTCATTTCCATATAATCTTATAAATTTGTTAGATTTCTTAGTTATAAAATAACTGTTACCTAATTGTCCACAGCCCTGTGTATACCTTTTTGCCTTTATTTGTAGAATACTATCAGTGCACTACAAATTATTTTACTTAAATGTGTTAGTCCAATAAAACTGCCATAATGAAACATTACATTCTTGGGGGGCTTATAAACAACAGAAGTTTATTTTTCATAGTTCTGGAGGCTGGGAAGTCCAGGATCATGGCAGAGTCTATGTTTAGTGAGAGCTTCCAGGTTCAGAGACAGGCTTCTCCCTGTGTCCTCACATGGTGGCAAGGGCCAGGGAGCTCTGTGGGGTCACTTTTAATGCTACTCATAAGGGCTCTGTCTTCTCCCAGAGACCCCTATTTCCCAATACCATCACATCAAGCATTAGGATTTCAACTATAAATTGGGGAGAACACAAACATTCAAACCATAGCAATAAGTAATTCCTGATATTTGAAGGAATAATGTACTTTACAAAAGAGATAAAGGGAATAACCACTTCCTATTATTATTAATTACTGCAGAACTCAAATTGTTCTGTGTATGTTCCTACTATGGATTTTTTAAAGTATCAGAATTGGAGAGGGTGTGGAGAAAAGGGAACCTTCTTACACTGTTGATGGGAATGTAAATTGGTGCAGTCACTATGGAAACCAGTATGGAGTTTCCTCAAAAAACTAGAGTTGCCACATGATCCAGCAATCCCACTCCTGGGCATATACTCAGATAAAATTCTAATCTGAAAAGACATATGTGTCCCTATGTTCATAGCAGTACTATGTACAACAGTACCTTCATGCCAAGACATGGAAACAACCTAAATATCCATCAAGAAATGAATGGATTAAGAAAATGAGGTACATATATAAAGTGGAATATTACTCAGCCATCAAAAAGAATGAAATAATGCCATTTGCGATAACATGGATGGACCTAGAGGTTATAAAACTAAGTGGAGTAAGTCAGACAGAGAAGAAA
The DNA here is from genome assembly GCF_049115385.1 of Moschus berezovskii. Classification (NCBI taxonomy): domain Eukaryota; kingdom Metazoa; phylum Chordata; class Mammalia; order Artiodactyla; family Moschidae; genus Moschus; species Moschus berezovskii. The sequence goes on along the minus strand of NC_142460.1, from coordinate 15,497,619 downwards.
CAAATATCATGGTATCACTCATATATGGGATCTAAAATACGATACAAATCGACCTATCTACAAAACAAAAACAGACTCACAGGTATGGAGAACAGACTTGTGGTTGCCAAGGGGGCAGGATGGATTGGGAGTTTGGGATTAGCAGATACAAACTATTATATATAGAATGGATAAACAAGGTCCTACTATATAGCACAGGAAACTAGATTCAATATCTTGTGACAAACCATAATGGAGAAGAATATGAAGAAGAATATATGTATATGTATAACTAAGTTACTTTGCTGAACTGGAGAAATTAATACATTATAAATCAACTATACTTCAATAAATTTTCTTAATTAGCATTTCATAGACATGTTAAAAACCTAAAAGAAAGTGTATCAGCATTAGTAAAAAGAATCAGGAAGCTGTAGATAAGTCTCAGTTCAGTTCAGTTCAGTCGATCAGTCGTGAGCGACTCTCTGCGACCCCATGAATCACAGCATGCTAGGCCTCCCTGTCCATCACCAACTCCCGGAGTTCACTCACACTCATGTCCATCAAGTCGGTGATGCCATCCAGCCATCTCATTCTCTGTCATCCCTGTCTCCTCCCACCCCCAATCCCTCCTAGCATCAGACTCTTTTCCAGTGAGTCAACTCTTCGCATGAGGTGGCCAAAGTATTGGAGCTTCAGCTTTAGCACCAGTCCTTCCAATGAACACCCAGGATTGATTTCCTTTAGAATGGACTGGTTGGATCTTCTTGCAGTCCAAGGGATTCTCAAGAGTCTTCTCCAACACCACAGTTCAAAAGCATCAATTCTTCGGTGATCAGCTTTCTTCACAGTCCAACTCTCACATCCATACGTGACCATGGGAAAAACTATAGCCTTGACTAGACAGACCTTGGTTGGCAAAGTAATGTCTCTGCTTTTTAATATGCTATTCAGGTTGGTCATAACTTTCCTTCCAAGGAGTAAGCGTCTTTTAATTTCATGGCTGCAATCAGCATCTGCAGTGATTTTGGAGCCCAAAAAAAAAATAAAGTCTGACACTGTTTCCACTGTTTTTCCATCTATTTCCCATGAAGTGATGGGACCAGATGCCATGATCTTAGTTTTCTGAATGTTGAGCTTCAAGCCAAACTTTTCACTCTCCTCTTTCACTTTCATCAAGAGGCTTTTGAGTTCCTCTTCACTTTCTGCCATAAGGGTGGTGTCATCTGCATATCTGAGGTTATTGATATTTCTCCCAGCAATCTTGATTCCAGCTTGTGCTTCTTCCAGCCCAGCGTTCCTCATGATGTACTCTGCACAGAAGTTAAATAAGCAGGGTGACAATATACAACCTTGACGTACTCCTTTTCCTATTTGGAACCAGTCTGTTGTTCCATGTCCAGTTCTAACTGTTGCTTCCTGACCTGCATACAGGTTTCTCAAGAGGCAGGTCAGGTGGTCTGGTATTCCCATCTCTTTCAGAATGTTCCACAGTTTATTGTGATCCACATAGTCAAAGGCTTTGGCATAGTCAATGAAGCAAAGCCAATCATAATTCTATTAAACATATTTTTAAAAGGTGAAATTTGAATACGTGACAAATTAAAGGGGTGGGAAAAGATATTCCATGCAAATGAAAACCATACGAAGGTTAGGATAGCTATACTTACATCAGACAAAATAAACGTTAAGCAAAAATTGCAAAAAGAGACAAAGAGGACTGTTTCATACCATATACAAAAATAAATGGAAACTGGATTAAAGACTTAAAATATAAGATCTGAAACTCCTAGAAGAAAACATAGGCAGTACACTCTGACATCAGTCTTAGTAAGATTTTTTTTAAATGTATCTCCTTCAGGCAAGAAAAAGAAAAGCAAAAATAAATAAATATGACTACATCTGAAAACCTAAACTGAAAACTAAAAACTGAACTGAAAACCTCTACACAGCAAAGGAAACTCGATGAAAATGCACCCTGCTGAATGGGAGGACTGGTGCTGAAGCTCCAATACTTTGGCCACCTGATGTGAAGAGCCAACTCACTGGAAAAGACCCTGATGCTGGGCAAGATTGAGGGCAGGAGGAGAAGGGGGCAACAGAGGATGAGATGGTTGGATGGCATCGTCAACTCAATGGACATGAATTTGAGCAATCTCTAGGAGACACTGAAGGACAGGGAATCCTGGAGTGCTGCAGTCCATGAGGTAGCAGAGTCGGACACGACTTAGTGACTGAACAACAAATGAATGGGAGAAGGTATTTGCAAAGGATATACCTGATTAGGAGTAAATATCCCAAACATTCAAAGAACCCAGACAACTCAATATTAAAAAACATAATAACCCAATTAAAAAATGGGCAGAAGACCTGAATAGACATTTTTCCAAAGAAGACATACAGATGTCCAACAGACACATGACAAGATGATCAACACTAGTAATCATCAGGGAAATAATAGATCAAAACCACAATGAGACAGCACCTTGCACCTGTCAGAACAGCTCTCATCAAAAAGAGACCCAAATAACAAGTGCTAGTGAGAATGTGGAGGAAGCGGAACCCCTCCTACACTGTTGGTGGGAAAGTAAATTGGTGCTGACACTATGGAAACAGTATGGAGATTGCTTAAAAAATTAAAAATAGAACTACCATATGATCATGCAGTGCCACTTCTGGTACTCTCTTGAGGAAAAAAAAACACTAATTTAAAAAGATATATTAACCCCTATGTTCATTGTATATGTGTATGTGTGTATGTGTATATATATATATATATATATTCCCCCTGCATGTATGTAAAGATTCTACCTTTCTTCCACAGCATCTGCCTCAATTTATCAATGTGTATTTTCATTTGACATATAATGTCATTTTAAGTAAAGGAAAATTTAAAATTTCAAGCATCAGCATGAATGTTACCATTCATCATTGTACTGTACAATGCTAGTTTTAAATGCAAATATAAGAGCATTTAACTTGCATTTGCAGTCACCAAAATCACACAATTCATACTTCATAGCCCTTACATGTGTGTGCATTTCATTCTCACCAAAAGAGTATCAATGCCACACAAGACTGACCAAACTGCTTATATTTCTTCACACGCGCACATTCTACCAGCACTTCACATTCAGCTTCCCAGTGAGTAGAGATGGACTGAAAGAAAATTATGAGTTGTCCTATCTTTCATTTTCCTTCTATGACATCATTTTTAGAGTGGCAAGAAACACTGTTAGAAAATAATAATGCTCCTCAGTTATTCATATTTTATAGAACACCTGAAATTAAAAGACGCTTACTCCTTGGAAGGAAAGTTATGACCAACCTAGACAGCATATTAAAAAGCAGAGACATTACTTTGCCAACCAAGGTCCGTCTAGTCAAGGCTATGGTTTTTCCCATGGTCATGTATGGATGTGAGAGTTGGACTGTGAAGAAAGCTGATCGCCGAGGAATTGATGCTTTTGAACTGTGGTTCTGGAGAAGACTCTTGAGAGTCCCTTGGACTGCAAAGAGATCCAACCAGTCCATTCTAAAGGAGATCAATCCTGGGTGTTCATTGGAAGCAGTGATGCTAAAGCTGAAACTGCAATACTTTGGCCACCTCATGCGACGAGTTGACTCACTGGAAAAGACTCTGATGATGGGAGGGATTGGGGGCAGGAGGAGAAGGGGACGACAGAGAATGAGATGGCTGGATGGCATCACCGACTCAATGGACAAGAGTTTGGGTGAACTCTGGGAGTTGGTGATGGACAGGGAGGCCTGGTGTGCTGTGATTCATGGGGTCGCAAAGAATCGGACACGACTGAGTGACTGAACTGAATTGCTCTTCTATGTCCAAAGCAAGCTTTGTCCCAAACGAACCAGAAAGGCCTCTCAGCGCTATCAGTACCCTCTGGGGCCCCACGTACAGAGGTACTGATACAGAACCTGCACACAGAAGTATTTTCAAAAGAAAATTCATACAGCATTACTTGATATGAATATTTCATTAAGAAACAAACTGGGAATTCAGTTCAGTCGCTCAGTTGTGTCGGACTCTTTGCAACCCCATGAGTCACAGCACACCAGGCCTCCCTGTCCTTCACCAACTGCCAGAGTCTACTCAACCCTACCTCCACTGAGTTGGTGATACCATCCAACCATCTCATCTTCTGTTGTCCCCTTCTCCTCCTGCCCTCAATCTTTCCCAGCATCAGGGTCTCTTCAAATGAGTCAGCTCTTTGCATCAGGTGGCCAAAGTATTTGAGCTTCAGCTTCAGCATCAGTCCTTCCAATGAACACCCAGGACTGATCTCCTTTAGGATGGACTGGTTGGATATCCTTGCAGTCCAAGGGACTCTCAAGAGTCTTCTCCAACACCACAGTTCAAAAGCATCAATTCTTCTGGTGAATTAGGAGTCTTCAAACTAGAAGTGGTTACAAGCTTAGCTTTCAGTAGTCAGCTCAGTTCATAAAGCATGAATGAGTTCATTTTTGTGTGATTGGTTACTAACATTTCCACTTTTTTAGAGTAGTAGAATTATTAAACTTACTTGTTTGTAGCTGATTAGCTACAAAGCAGTCACTGACATTAACATGTGAGTAGTAAGGTCACACTAACATGAAGAAAGCTTAAATCTGTTTAAGGTCAGAGCCCGCCTTTTGGAGAAAACACCCTGACAATAGAATGGGAGTTTGCAGTCAGAGCAGGTACCAGCGCAGTTTGTAGAAAGACATTAGGTAGTTGCTTCGATTAGGGGATGTAAAATAGGGTTTGGTTGTTAAAACCTTGGCTCCCTGTCCACCAAAGCCAAACAGAAATATGGAGACAGAGCTTCGAGGAAACAGAAAAGAGTGGCTTTAGTACTTTTCCCAGCAAATGGGAAACGCAGAAGGCTAGCATCTCAAGAATTGTGCCCTCTTCTCTCAAGAATAGGGAGACGTTTTTATATTCTCACGAAAGCCCAGCCTTTTTTTGTAGTTTCAAAATGCCACAGTTAGCATCAGGCAACTCAGCAACTGTGACTAGTGTCCCTAAAGTTATAGGCCCATTACCTTCTTTCTGAAATACAGAATGCTACAAGAGAGTCGGACACTACTGAGCGGCTGAACTGAACTGACGAGAGAGAACAGAGGGAGAAGGCCAGGTGCAAAGTATAATCTCCACAGAGTCAAAGAGTACTCCACTTTGTCAAGGACGGGTCCAGCTGCAAATGTCTGTTAGTAGTAACAGCTGAAGAAACCAGCAACATTGTTTAACTCTTGGCAGGTATGTGCCAGAGGCCCTTCACTCATTTCACAGTTCGGTTCAGTCGCTCAGTCGTGTCCGACTCTCCGCGACCCCATGAATCACAGCACGCCAGGCCTCCCTGTCCATCACCAACTCCCGGAGTTCACTCAAACTCATGTCCACAGAGTCAGTATAGACCTAAAAAATACTTAGAAAGTAGAATTGACAGTACTGGGTAACTAATAGGACACGGAAGAGCTAAGGGATGATAAATAATCAGGAAGATTTTCCCAGGCTTCTGGGCAGGTAACTCAATAGATGCTACTGCTATTTTCTGAGGAGCAAAGAGAAAGAACCTGGACCTGAATATTTCAGACGTCTGCAACCTCCCTAACAAAATCCGGTTACTCCAAAAGCTCCTCTCTGTTTCGGCTTGCATATCCCTTTAACTGAAGCTTCCCTGGTGGCTCAGAGGTGAGGAATCCGCCTGCAACGCGGGAGCCCTGGGTCCGATCCCTGGCGAAGGGAACGACCTACCCACTCCAGTACGCTGGCCTGCAGAACCCCACCCCTTTAACGGCCTCCACGCGGTGGGCTGACTGCTTCAGCCGGCAAACCACCACGAAGACTCTTTCCGCCAGAGGGAGCCCTTGCACACGACCTCGAAGATGGGCGGTGGGCCCAGTAAACCGGAAGCTTTTCACTCCCTAAAGTCCCCGCCCCTCAAGGTGTCACGGTGGCTCCGCCCCCTAAACCCCACAGCGGGAGGCCGAAAAGCGCCGGACCACGGACTCCGCCCCGCGGGAAACGGCCGCGGCAGCGCGAAGCCTCAGTCCCCGCGAGATCGCGTCAGGGGTCGCCCCCGAGGGGCGGGGCTCCGTCTACGCCGGGGCGGCTGCCGCGTCACGTGACCGCCAGCCAATGGGCGCGCGCGGCGGAGAGTTTGAACGGGGACGGCGGCGCGAGCCGGCGTCTGAGGCTGTGGTTCCGCAGGTCCCGGCGTGCGCGGCTGGGCCTGCCCGCGGAGTCTGGTGTGAGCAGAGCGACAGCTGTGGCGGAAGCGGCCCAGGTACCGTCCGGGGCGTCCCGCGAGAGGCGGGCCTGCGGGCCTCACGCCCGCCCGCCCCGGCTCCCTCTCCGGGGAGGGGGCCGCGGCTTTCCGGGCCCAGGGGTGTCGCGCCGCGCCGCCCGCCGCGGGGTCTCCCGGCCCTTCTCGTTCGGCGGCCGGAAGCTCGGGCCTGGCGCCGGCCCGCCCGGCGCCCCTCTCCGAGTTCCTCCGCTGTTCGGTGGGGCCTGAACCTCCCGCCTCGCGGAGACCGGGAGGTGGCGCGTTCGCGGGATCTGAAGCCCAGGCTCGAGCGGAGGCGGCCCGCAGGCCGGCAGCCTGAGCAGGTGGCGTCCTTCGCTTTTTCGCTTCCCCCTCTGGAGAAGCCGCACTGGTCGGTCCTCCCGGCAGCCCAGCGGCAGGGACGACGCAGGAGTGAGGCTGGAGAGCTCCCGCCCTGGTGCTGGGGAATCCAGACCCCTAAACCCGAGTCCAGGGCGGCCCTGTCCTGACTTCTCCCGCCCTGCTGGCCGCCACACCCCCTCGTAAGACCGTCGGCCCAGGCGGGAAGGAAACTTCTGACGGGGCTCATCTCCTTTTTAAGTTGACTTAATGTCTGAACGAAACTTTTTAAGATAGACTGTGCTTTTAAAATAATTAAGCCAACTTGCTTAATTACCTAATTTGTCTGGCTCGCAAACATCTCCAGGTTTGAACTAAAGAAACTTCCCTGTGGTTCAGTTCAGTCGCTCAGTCGTGTCCGACTCTCCGCGACCCCGTGAACCACAGCACGCCAGGCCTCCCTGTCCATCACCAACTCCCGGAGTTCACTCAAACTCATGCCCATCGAGTCGGTGATGCCATCCAGCCATCTCATTCTCTGTCGTCCCCTTCTCCTCCCGCCCCCAATCCTTCCCAGCATCAGAGACTTTTCCAGTGAGTCAGCTGGTCGCATGAGGTGGCCAAAGTATTGGAGTTTCAGCTTTAGCATCAGTCCTTCCAATGAATACCCAGGACTGATCTCCTTTAGGATGGACTGGTTGGATCTCCTTGCAGTCCAAGAGACTCTCAAGAGTCTTCTCCAGCACCACAGTTAGGGTGTTTTAAACATCCCACTTAATGTCAGCGCTTTAAAAATAGTAGTTCCCCTGCCTGTCCTTGAAAACATCCCAGTATATATTGTATCTGTATTGGCAGAAAGAAAATATTTAAATGAAATCTACAGTATCTGTATTTAAGAGCCCGGAGGAAAACAAGGAAGGCCTGGAGAAAATACTCAAGAAAATGTAAGGTTCAGGAAAACGTCTGACAAACTCAGGAGATGAAGATGTGCTTTGTAGTGAAAACTTATGTATATAGATTGCCATAGGAAACTAGAATTTTTTTTTGTAATTTGAAGATCTGCAAAGTACAATGTAGAGCAAAAGGTGTTCATGCAAAGTAGTCTGTATTTAGTAGCAAAATACTAATGCCGTCATAGTGCGTAGTAAGCCCCCAGTATTTGTTACAGAATTAATAAGTGGCATATTACAGTCTTTGGGTTGGAAATCATATTGATTAAACTCTGCCTATAAAGTACCTGAGGAAGATAAAATGATGCCACAAACATTAATGCCGTCATAGTGCGTAGTAAGCCCCCAGTATTTGTTACAGAATTAATAAGTGGCATATTACAGTCTTTGGGTTGGAAATCATATTGATTAAACTCTGCCTATAAAGTACCTGAGGAAGATAAAATGATGCCACAAACATTAATGTAATTTAAAAGCTGCAAAATGTAGGTTATTATCAGATTAGCTGTCTACTTTGGACTGATTCTGCAGTTACAAAGCCTCTAATCATTTTTTATGGACAACCTGTGTTTTCAGTTTTGTTTTATATTTGATACCATCCCTTCAAAAATTAAATGATTTCTATTATTTTTAAAGTCCTAGGGCAGAAGATGGCCAAGGAAAGATGCCTCAAAAAGTCTTTTCAAGATAGTCTTGAAGACATAAAGAAACAAATAAAAGAGAAAAGGAGTAAAAATTTGACAGAGATTAAACGAAAGTCTTTGATCTTTGCACCGTGCCAAACAATCAGTAAGAGATTTTCGTGTTTCCTGTACATCACTTTTTAAGGTTAGATTTAATTACTGATAAAAAAATTTTTATTTTCTTTTAGCCAACACTTCAAAAGTGCTAAACTATGAAGACAACAATAGAATGTTAGCCTTAGCTTTGGAAAATGAGAAGTCCAAATTGAAAGAAGCCCACGATGTCATCTTAAAGCTGAGGAGAGAATGTTACTTCCTCAGCTATCAACTATACACACTGAAAAATAAACTTACATCACAACAGACAGAAGAACCTGCTCAGGTATTTTCATCGGGAAGGCTGGATTTCTTAGGAAGATAATGTTAAAGCCATAAATTAGCAATTTAGATCAGTTGTGTTTTTTAAATTAATTATACTGATAGCTCTGTTATTAGTGAATTGGTCAGGACGTCTTTTCTCAGTGCTCTAGCCCCATAGTTGTGTGTGGCCAGTTAAGAACGCTTCAAGGATACTGGTGATGCTCCTATAACTTGCTTCTGAAAGAGTGTAGCAAGACAAGGTATAGAAAAAATAGTTTAGTCTCTTGCGTGGCCAGACCCTTTGAATGGTCAGCAAAATGAGTCAAAGGGAGGGCAAGTAAGCTGAAGGTCTGGAAGTGGTAGTGGAAGCAGAGTAGTCAGGAAGTTTTAATCAGTGCTGTTAATCTTAGCTTTTCTATGGAGTTTTGCTACACCAGTGGTGTTGTGTAAGGACTGCCTTAATTAGGGAGGTGAGAAGTAGTTAAGTGCTTTATGGAGAATCATTTTTATCTACTAGTTGGCTGAATTAGGACAGTTCAGTTCAGTCGCTCAGTCATGTCCAACTCTCCGCAACCCCATGAACTACAGCACACCAGGCCTCCCTGTCCATCACCAACTGCCAGAGTCCACCCAAACCCATGTCCATTGAGTCGATGATGCCATCCAACCATCTCATCTTCTGTCATCCGTCCCCTTTTCCTCCCACCTTTAGTCTTACCCAGCATCAGGGTCTTTTCCATTGAGTCAGTTCTTTGCATCAGGTGGCCAGAGTATGGTAGTTACAGCTTCAGCATCAGTCCCTCCAATGAATATTCAGGACTGATTTCCTTCAGGACAACTATACATTAACTGCCAAAGAAGAAATATCTTGAACATTTTGCTGTCAGCTTTTTAATCTGATGCTGTTTGTGTCTAGGGGTGTATAGACAGGCCAGCCAAAATAACACATGGAGAAAGTTTGGTTTAGGATCTTCCCTGGGTCAGTCTCTCCTCTCATTTTCCCAAAGGCCACTGCCAGGGAAACTCCATGGAGCAGAGGAAGAAGTCAGGTGGGAACACTTAGGTGTCCATCTGTTTGCCACACCAGTGAGGACAGCTGTGCTGGCACCTAGGGCAGCAGAAGCCAGAGCCTAGTGCTTAGGGTTGGGGGGTGCGCTCAAGAAAGGAGTTAAGTCCTCTCTCCACCTAGAGGAGGGGTTGGTGAGAGGGCTCTTGCTTCCCTGCTACTAAGGTCATTCCATATCTTTTCTGTGTATAATACATAGAATATATGTGTATACACACACATGCAATATATGCATTTTAGTATGATAGAGAATTACTATAAAGATTAGATTTTTTTTTCTTTTTAACCTTCGTGTAAGGGTTAGATTATTTTTTTAAAAAAACTTTTTCCCCTCAGAATGTAATCTTTCCTAATTTTCTTTCTTGTTTGGTCAACCGGTGAGGAAAAACATTTCTCCAAAGACATTTGAATCTTCCTCTTCCCTTTTCAGATTTTTGCTGAAATCACACAGAATAGTGTCAAGTGAATTATTCAATAAGATAATCACAAAAACTGGTGAAAAAATTCTTTTATTATAGACCTTTTGACATTTATCAATGATTTTTTAGTATTAAAAGATAGCGTTAGTTGCTAGGTGAAAGTATTCTTAGCATTTAAAACATCAGAGTTTGTTTTCTGCCACGTTTTATGTGTCACTTGCTCTCAACCATCATTGTGTATTTGTGCGTCCTTGTTTATCAAGTCAGTTTGTAGTGATAGAGAAGCTTAAAATGCTTTAATAAGAATGTTTTTATTTCTTGCCTACCAATAATTATCTTACCTTTTAAGGATTAATCAGAAAGTACTAATAGCGTTTCTTAACGTTTTATTCCCTTGGACTGCAAGGAGATCCAACCAGTCCATTCTAAAGGAGATCAGTCCTGGGTGTTCATTGGAAGGACTGATGCTAAAGCTGAAACTCCAATACTTTGGCCACCTCATGCGACCAGTTGACTCACTGGAAAAGTCTCTGATGCTGGGAAGGATTGGGGGCGGGAGGAGAAGGGGACGACAGAGAATGAGATGGCTGGATGGCATCACCGACTCGATGGGCATGTGTTTGAGTGAACTCCGGGAGTTGGTGATGGACAGGGAGGCCTGGTTTGCTGTGATTCATGGGGTCGCAAAGAGTCGGACACGACTGAGCGACTGAACTGAACTTTTATTATGGATCTTGTAAAATTTTATCTCTCTCTGTAGTTAAATATCCTCCTTTACCTTCAGTAATACTAGCTTTAGAACGTTACCTGTATTGGTAATCAACTTAAAACTTTTATAAACAAGATTAAATTTCCAGTTTTATTTCTGATGAACAGTTTCAACCTGTTCATTATAATGTCTGTATATTGTCCGTTAGATTTCATAAAACAACTGCACTGAATTGGAATGACTTTTAAGTGATCAGACTGGGCCTCTTGTTTCCCTGACACACATCTGTTTATACACATCTGCCTGGGTCTGTACCATCTCTCCTTTTCCTTCTGGTGCCATTGGCTGAAGCGTCTGCTCCTGTCCAAGGCCAGTCCCCCGTGAAATCCGATTCCCTTCTCCTCCTCTAGGACTTTGCTCCTGAAAGTCTGCACTCTCATCCAGCATTTATCTCCCTCTACCCAGTTGTCCCCGTTATGTACAAATGTGCTTTAGTGTCTCCCTCACCTTAAGAGGAAAAGAAAATAAACGGAACCTCTCCTGATCTCATTCTGCTCTCTCCTCATTTCTCTGCTTCCATTCACAGGAGAACTTTTCCAAAGAGAACAGAGCACTTACTGTCTTCCCTTCCTCAGCGTCCATTCACGTTTGAACTCTGTGTCAGACTTTCATCCCCACCGTTCTATTGTCACTGTGTATCTGGGTCACCAAAACCTCTGTGTTACCAAAGTCAGTAACTTATAATTAGGTCACTTTTCTTTCTTGTTGGCCTTGAAGTACTACTGTGGTACAGGGATGACTTTGCTGGAAGTACTTTGATCTCAGCTTTCTTACCATCATAACCTCCTTGTTTACCTTTTTGACTGTTCCATGTACATCTCTTTTGCTGGCTTCTTCTTTACTCCTAAACATCAGTTGTCCTAGACCCGTTGTATCCCTTCCCATAGCTTTAAATATTGTCTGCCTGCTGGTGACTTCCAAGTTTGTAGCTCAAGATCTACACACACACCCACACAGTTACTACTTGATATATTCACATAAGTATTTATAAAGGATCTCAAACATACTTCGTACCAAGTATAAACTCTACTTTTTTCCCCTCCCAAAGATACTGTGGACTTCTGCCTCCCTCTCTAAGTCTTGCTCCGCTCCATCAGGCAGCCCAGCTACTTGCTCAAGTCAGAACCGTGCGAAGCTTCCCTCTCGCTCCTTGTCCCTACCTCCACCCCTGTTCAATGTGAGCACACTTTGTTACCCCAAAACCTTCTAGGCTAACCCTTCACAGCTGTAGGATTCAGTCCGAGTGGACACGTCTTGCTTGACTGACACGATGACTTTCTAGCTGCCTGTGCCTTTGGCTCTTTTCAGTCCGTGTTTCACATGGTGATCTGATCGATCTTTTTAAAACTTCGATCATGTTACTTCCCTGCTTAATATTTCAGGGACTCCTCACCACACTTAGACTCCATGCCAGACCCGTGGCCCTCGGGCCCTGCGTCAGCTGGCTGTGTGTGCCCACCTCCTCCTGGTCTTTTCTGTGGTCCCGTGGCCCTCGGGCCCTGCGTCAGCTGGCCTCTGTGTGCCCACCTCCTCCTGGTCTTTTCTGTGGTCCCGTGACCCTCGGGCCCTGCGTCAGCTGGCTGTGTGTGCCCACCTCCTCCTGCTCTTTTCTGTGGTCCCGTGGCCCTCGGGCCCTGCGTCAGCTGGCTGTGTGTGCCCACCTCCTCCTGGTCTTTTCTGTGGTGGTGCTCAGCCCCAGTGGCCTTCTCTCCTAAACACAGCGAGGGTTTTCCTACATCATGGCTTTTGTATTTTCTGTTCCCAGTGCTTCTCCTTCAAGTGGCTGGCTCTTTGCATTTCTTCAGGTTTGAAATGAAAGTCATCCCATCTAAAAGAGCCCTCCAGACATCAGTTACTCTGCCATTTCACCCTGAGTAAATATTTCCTCCATTGCATTTATGACTACTAGCTTTTTTACAGTTTTTCTCCCTATGCTAGACTGTCCGTTTTAAGAGGGCAGTACTTATTCTGTTTTCTAGTTATGGATTCGGTTCCTAGAACAGTCCCTGGCACCATAGCAGACCATCAGTAAGTATCTATTGTTGAATAAATGAATGCTTTGTTGTGAATATTTTGGTTGTACCAGTGTTTTCTTTGTTTTAATACATTAACAGAACCTAGAATTATGTCCCTCTGGAATGGACTCCAAAAGTGGAAAGGACTGCAGTAGTGACAACAACTCCAGAGATTCATTTGTGAAGCATTTACCGTTAGTATCAAATTCATTATTGCTAATACCAATAAATATTTAACTGTGATCATTTGTGAAAGGAAATTAGCATCATACTGACTCAGGTATTTGAAGTCTGATACTCTCTCAAGAATGTATTTAAGAAAACTTGATATGTTGAAATTCTGTCCTATATAGCCACACCAAAGCTTTCTTCTAGTTACTTTTTGATGTCTAGGAATAAGAAGCTTCTCTTGAAGCTTCATTTGTATTTTTCTTGTATCGTGTTTTTATTCTAAGAATTGGATATTCGAATGTTGGTTATTTTGCCAGTAACACAAATAGTCCGGTTTAGAAAAGAAATCTAACAAACTACCATATTTAACAAATTGTCACACTGACTCACTTATCCAGTTCATTCTGAAATACCATCAGACCTCATATACTCCTTCTCTTGAATTAAGGGTAATTTATTTGTTTCCTTATGAATTACTGAAGTAAAATTAGATTAGTCAAATGCACAGATCTTAATTACAGAGTGCAGTAGGTTGGACTAATATACACACCTGTGAACTGAAACCTGGATTAAAGTGCAGAGCATTGCCATTGCTCTGGCCAGGATTTCTCAGCTGAGCCCTGCTGTCTGTTTGGACTGGATCTTCTTTGTTGTGGGCGTGGTCCTAAGCACTGCGGAGCATTTAGCAGCATCCTCAGCCTCAACCCACCAAATGCCAATAGCAACCCCCTCTAATAGTTGTAAGAACCAAAGGTGTGTCTAGACATTGCCAGATATCCTGGGGACCCGGGGGAGAATGGGCAAGTTAACTGTCCCCAGGTGAGAGCTCCTGTCATAAACCATTTCCTTCATGTCCCTTTTGAGTTTGTGCCTTAGTACCCCTCTCCTTGCGGAAGTAATCACTAATATGATTTCTGTCCCCATATTAATTTTAATCATGAATCGTTTTTAAACTGTTGAATGTTAAGATCTGATACAATATTTATGTGATGGCCAAAAAGTAAGATGAGATAATTGAGTTTTTATAAGATTTCTAAAATTGTTATTGATTGGTTGCTATTCGTGTTTCCACAGCTTGTACTTAGGTTTTGATGTCTAGAGGGTAAATTCTGTATAGGAAAAAAAAAAAAGAAAATTAGAATGAAATGGCCATATTAAAGCATAAAAATGGAAATTTCCTATTCCATGAAACAAAGGGACAAATTTTTTTAAAGAAAACGAGTGTTAATTCAGAGGAGTCAGTAGGTAAATGCCACAAAAGTATGTTGTGAGAAGATCACAGCCTGGCTAATGACACCGCAGCCTCCGAAAGAGGCATCCGACTGAGCTTCTTTAATGTAATCAATCTGATTGGCTGTTTCTCCAGTTAAATAAAATGATGAGTTAGGGAAAGTGTTCAGGAGGAACTGTTCAATTTGATGTGTTCCTCCTAGGGGGAGTTGAATATCAGTCATAACAAATCTGCTTCCATGTCATCATAAGTGTTTTTTGGTTTCCTTTGATACAGAACAGATATACTGATTTAGAATGGAATTATGAAATGTTACTAAAAGAAAAAAACTTTGTAGAAAATCTTAAATGCTTTTATTGCATAGCTATTAAGTTTTTTATTTTTTATTGGTACTTTCTAAGGCAAGTTCTTGAGGATGCTGACTGTCCAGGACAAGAAGAATCATTCCAAGTAGAAGGTAATTCAAATGAAAATCTAAAAATACTGTTAAGGCACGATGAGATCTTTGAGAACAAGTAGCAATTAAATTTCTCTAATTTTTGTTTTTTTACCTTTTAAAATCTGCTCATTTGGTATTCTGCTCAAAGCAAATATCTATTTATTTTACACAGAATAACAAAAGAGTTTTAAAGTCCATCCATTTTTATTTTTCCAAATCTGTAGTCAGAAACCTTGGTTACAGCTGTGGCTGCGGTTTACTGAGCCTACTACGTGTTACACTCTGGTACGCTCTTAACATTCACTATCTTACTTAACCCTTGTAACAACCTTGGAATATATAGGTACAGACAGTTAAAGTAAATAGTAAGCTCCCCAGATTTTTATTTATTTAGAGTAAATGGAAAACTACAGAAAGAATTTTCATTAGTTCCATTTTTAACTTTGAATTCTAAGATTCTTAATTTAAATTTTCATAAAGTGAACCTATTTTTCTCGTGTATTATATTTTTTTAATTCTCAGAGCCAGTACCTACTATTTCTCAAGACAGACCGGAATTTGATTTGGATTCAAGTGAAGATAAATCAACTGATATTGTCTTACCTAGAACTATATCTCTCCGTCGTGGTTTAAAGAAATACATTAACAGTCCATGTCAGATTAGTGCTGTGGATGATTTTGGAATCAGTCAGTTGTCAGAGGACTCTTTGGAACTAGAAAGGATTAGATTTGTAGACCCACCAATAATCACACAGATACCTGGAAATGTAGAACAAAGTGTCTGTCGGTACAACAGGAGTCAAATTTACTTGTCACCAAGGCTGATTCACCCAGGACAATCTACCAAAACAAAGAAAGATGTTTATAAATCACAACAAACTAAAAGTAAGCACAGAGGTGCCAAAGAAAGAAAAGGAAAAGAGAAAGCTAACAAAAGGGGGAAATCAAAATCTGTATCAAAGTATAAAGGGAGCAAAAGTGAAAATAAAACTGTTTCCAAAAAAAAGTTGAATGAAGTTGTCACCTCCTGTGACGCTTACAATTTTAATTTGGAAGAAGGTGTTCACCTCACTCCTTTCCGGCAAAAAGTGTGCAATGAGGCTCCAAGAGGAGAAACCGACAGTGCGTCTGAAGGGAGCATCTGTGAGTCAAGCTGTTCAGGAGGCGACTCTGATGACCTCTATGTTCCCACGTGCAAGTCCAGTCCAGATCTCAGCACTGAAGCAACCGGGAGTGCTGTCTCCAGGCCTCGGCCTCAACGAACGCTGAGACGGGGCAGAAAGGAGACAGAGGGCTCGGAGACAGCGGAGACGCCTCCCGGTAAGCAGCCTACTAGTTTGCCTGCACTCTTGATGTCTATGATAAATGATCACTCCTGGTACTTACATACTAGCATTTACCATCTGCTTCTCTGGAGGAGGTTATAGACATACCATCTGTCTCTTTGGGGAAAATTAAATAGTGGGGGACTGGAGGTGGAAACCACAGTGTGTTGCTTTGACATACTTTAAGCTGGTCGCGGAGAGTCGGACACGACTGAGCAACTGAACTATTTAAATTAGCTTCAGTTCCTCTTTCAGAACAAATAGTACTTGTCATGGAAAGAGTGTTTTTACTTTGAGTAAATGAAACCTTCCAAAGCGAGGAAAGTTCTGAAGTTAGGTTGAATTAAAATGCCTATTATGCACTCCCCCGAAACATCCCCCTGAAAATGAAATCGAACTTAAATCCAGCGACCTATGATTTTAATGACTGCTTTATCGTCAACTTGACAGGATCCAGAATTTAATTTTCTATTTAGTGAAGGTGGCCTAATAAGACCAAGAAAACCTTTTCCTCAATTCCTTAGTATTTTATAAGACATGTATAAAACATCTAAAAACTGTGGCTTAGAAAATGTTCTTTTTATTGGTTAGATCAGAAAGTAGCCCAAATATTGACAATACAGCCTGATGCTGCCCACAAAGATTCTCATCTGGGAATTGTATTAATAGTGTGCGAACATCAACAGGCAGGTTTTATCATTCTCAAAATGCTGTTGTGCTGGTTCATTGATCCCCATAACAGCACTATTACGGTTGGTATGATGGTGTTAGTTGTATCTGACTCTTTGTGACCCTGTGAATTGTAGCCCACCAGACTCCTCTATCCATGGGATGCTCCAGGCAAGAATACTGGAGTGGGTTGCCATTCCCTTCTCCAAGGGATCTTCCCTATGGAGGGATCAAACCAATGTCTCCTACATTGCAGGTAGATTCTTTACTGTCTGAGCCACCAAGGAAGCCCCTAGTTAGGTGGTGAAAAGTGAAAGTTGCTCAGTCATGTCTAACTCTTTATGACTCTATGGACTATACAGTCCACAGAGTTCTCCAGGCCAGAATACTGGGGTGGATAGCTGTTCCCTTCTTCAGGGGATCTTCCCAACCCAGGGATCGAACCCAGGTCTCTTGCATTGCAGGCAGATTCTTTACCAGCTCAGCCACCAGGGAAGCCCAGTTAGGTGGTTCAGTTCAGTTGCTCAGTGGTGTCCCAACTCTTTGCGACTCCATGGACTGCAGCACGCCAGGCCTCCCTGTCCATCACCAACTCCCGGAGCTTGCTCAAACTCATGTCCATTGAGTCGGTGATGCCATCCAACCATCTCATCCTCTGTCGTCCCCTTCTCCTCCCACATTCAATCTTTCCCAGCATCAGGGTCTTTTCCAATGAGTCAGTTCTTCGCATCAGGTGGCTAAAGTATTGGAGCTTCAGTTTCAGTGTTAGTCCTTCCAAAGAAGATTCAGGGTTGATTTCCTTTAGAATGGACTGGTTGGATCTCCTTGCAGTCCAAGGGACTCTATAAAGAGTCTTCTCCAGCACCACAGTTCAAAAGCATCAATTCTTTGGCGCTCAGCTTTCTGTATGGTCCAACTCTCACATTCATACATGACTACTGGAAAAAACATAGTCTTGACCATCCGGACCTTCATTGGCAAAGTAATGTCTCTGCTTTTTAATATGCTGTCTAGGTTGGTCATAACTTTTCTTCCAAGGAGTAAGTGTCTTTTAATTTCATGGCTACAGTCACTGTCTGCAGTGATTTTGGAGCCCAAAAAAATAAAGTCTTCCACTGTTTCCCCATTGGTAGCATAAAAATATCTCTTTTAAGAAATATGCTCTAATGATTCTAGAGTAAATCAAACAAGATTGGCCGAATGTTGATAATTTTTGAAACTGGATAAATGGGGACTCATACTGTTGTCTCCATCTTTGTGTACTTAAATTTTTATAGTAAGTTTTTTTTTTCTTTTTCATAATAAGTTTTTAAAGGAAAAAAACACTAGTGTTACGCAGAGTTTGGTCCCCAGACCTTCAGCATCACCTGGAAACTTCTTAGAAAAGCAGAATCTCATGCCATACCCCACATCCTCTATCTTTTTAACAAATTTCCTGGAAGGTTGGTATATGAGTAAAAGTTTTAGAAGCTTTATTCCAGAACATAGCAACTGATCTGATGTTGTTTAACCATAGTTTCCGAACCAAAAGTTGGAATAATTAGCATAGTACAATTTGTTAATGTATGGACAAGAAAGACAGAATATCTGAAACTCAGGTAGCCCTGAACAATGGTTATTAAACATAAAATCATTTTACAGTTAAAGTTTAATTTTTCCTGGGAAAGAGTTTGCTTTTTAAAGCAATTTTAAGAGATTATTTGCCTTGTGGTGTTCTTTCTGTGTGTGGGTACCTGTCTCCCAATATAGATGTAGCTCCAGGTAGAATAACTTGGATGTTTCTGATAGGAAAAACTTCGGGTAACTTTTTAATCTACCAGCTTTATTAGCACACGTGCATGCTCAGTCGTGTTTGACTCTGTGATCCCATGGATTATAGCCTACCAGTCTCCCCTGTCCTTGGGATTCTCCAGGCAGGGATACTGGAGTGGTCGCCGTTTCCTCCTCCAGGGGATACCCAGGGATCGAACCCACATCTCCTACCTTGGCAGGTGGATTCTTTACTACTTGCACCAGCTGGGAAACTTTACTAGAGGGAACCCCGTTTCTCCTGGTTTACACAGAGCCTGTGACTTAGAAGTTCTCTTGTATTTAGTATTTGGTTGGCCAATCAGTTCACTTGGGGTTTTGCGTTAACACTGTGTGGAGAATAGAATGCACTTAAGTGGCTTTCTGAGACCAAGAAATCAGTTGATGATAACCTTTAGAATTGAAAGGGATAGAGACCTGGATAATTCTAAAGAACCAGGTGTGACTAAGTGAAGTTGCATAGTTGCAACTAATTCATTGTGCCCCAGCTGTCATAGAAGAATTTTCATTTGTTTCTTTAAATTTTTAAGAATGTTAAGTTTTAGTAAGCTCTTCACAGCCACAGTAATTATTTCAGTGTTATACTGAGAGGAAAAGATGAACGTTTTTAAAAACCTATATTATAAAATGTTGGGTTTTGTGTACTTAAATTTTTTTGATTGAAAGATACTTGCTTTACAATATTGTACTGGTTTCTGCCATACATCAGCATAAATCATCCACAGGTGTGCACATATCCCCCTCTTGAACCACGTTCGTATCTCTCAACCCACCCCATCCCCTGGGTTGCCACAAAGCCTGGGTGGAGCTCCCCGTGTCGCACAGCGAATCCCCACGGGCGCTCTATTTACATGTGGTGATGTAGGTTTCCATGCTGCTCTCTGAACTCCTCCCACACCGTCCGCAAGTCTGTTCTCTAGTTCTGTCTCCATCGCTGCCCCGCATATGGTTCATCAGTACCACCTTTCTAGATTCCTTACACATGTGTCAATATACAGTATTTCTCTTTCTTACTTCACTCTGTACAGTAGGCTCTAAGCTCGACCACTTCATTAAAACTGACTCAAACCTGTCTTTTTTTAAGGCTGAGTAACTTGCTCCTTGGAAGGAAAGTTATGACCAACCTTGATAGTATATTAAAAAGCAGAGACATTACTTTGCCGACCAAGGTCCGTCTAGTCAAGGCAATGGTTTTTCCCGTGGTCATGTATGGATGTGAGAGTTGGACTGTGAAGAAACCTGATCGCCGAAGAATCGATGCTTTTGAACTGTGGTGTTGGAGAAGACTCTTGAGAGTCCCTTATACTGCAAGGAGATCCAACCAGTCCATTCTAAAGGAGATCAATCCTGGATGTTCATTGGAGGGACTGATGCTAAAGCTGAAACTCCAATACTTTGGCCACCTCATGAGACGAGTTGACTCACTGGAAAAGACTCTGATGCTGGGAAAGGTTGGGGGCGGGAGGAGAAGGGGACGACCGAGAATGAGATGGCTGGATGGCATCACCGACTCTGTGGACATGAGTTTGAGTGTACTCCGGGAGTTGGTGATGGACAGGGAGGCCTGGCGTGCTGTGATTCATGGGGTCGCGGAGAGTCGGACACGACTGAGCGACTGAACTGAACTGAACTGAACTGAACTTTGAATAGTATCAGTCACTTCAGTTCAGTCGCTCAGTTGTGTCAGACTCTTTGCAACCCCATGAATCACAGCACATCAGGCCTCCCTGTCCATCACCAACTCCCGGAGTCTACCCAAACCCACGTGCATCGAGTCGGTGATGCTATCCAGCCATCTCATCCTCTATCGTCCCCTTCTCCTCCTGTCCCCAATCCCTCCCAGCATTAGGGTCTTTTCCAATGAGTCAACTCTTCTCATGAGGTGGCCAAAGTATTGGAGTTTCAGCCTCAGCATCAGTCCTTCCAATGAACACCCAGGACTGATCTCCTGTAGAATGGACTGGTTGGATCTTCTTGCAGTCCAAAGGACTCTCAAGAGTTTTCTCCAGCACCACAGTTCAAAAGCATCAGTTCTTCGATGCTCAGCTTTCTTCACAGTCCAACTCTCACATCCATACACGACCACTGGAAAAACCATAGCCTAGACTAGACGGACCTTGGTTGGCAAAGTAATGTCTCTGCTTTTTAATATGCTATCTAGGTTGGACATAACTTTCCTTCCAAGGAGTTAGCGTCTTCTAATTTCATGGCTGCAGTCAGCATCTGCAGTGATTTTGGAGCCCCAAAAAATAAAGTCTGACACTGTTTCCACTGTTTCCCCATCTATTTCCCACGAAGTGATGGGACCAGATGCCATGATCTTAGTTTTCTGAATGTTGAGCTTCAAGCCAACCTTTTCACTCTCCTCTTTCACCTTCATCAAGAGGCTTTTGAGTTCCTCTTCACTTTCTGCCATAAGGGTGGTGTCATCTGCATATCTGAGGTTATTGATATTTCTCCTGGCAATCTTGATTCCAGCCTACGCTTCTTCCAGCCCAGCATTCCTCATGATGTACTCTGCATAGAAGTTAAATAAGCAGGGTGACAATATACAGCCTTGACGTACTCCTTTTCCTATTTGGAACCAGTCTGTTGTTCTATGTCCAGTTCTAACTGTTGCTTCCTGACCTGCATACAGGTTTCTCAAGAGGCAGGTCAGGTGGTCTGGTATTCCCATCTCTTTTAGAATTTTCCACAGTTTATGGTGATCCACACAGTCAAAGGCTTTGGCATAGTCAATGAAGCAGAAATAGATGTTTTTCTGGAACTCTCTTGCTTTTTCCATGATCCGGCGGATGTTAGTGATTTGATTTCTGCCTTTTCTAAAACATCTGGAACATCTGGAAGTTCACGGTTCACATATTACTGAAGCCTGGTTTGGAGAATTTTGACCATTACTAGCGTGTGAGATGAGTGCAATTGTGCAGTAGTTTGAGCATTCTTTGGCATTGCCTTTCTTTGGGATTGGAATGAAGACTGACCTTTTCCAGTCCTGTGGCCACTGCTGAGTTTTCCCAATTTCCTGGCATATTGAGTGTAGCACTTTCACAGCATCATCATGTACCACAATTTCTGCATCCATTCATCTGTTGATGAACATCTAGGCTGCTTCCATGTCCCAGCTATTGTAAATAGTGCTGCAGTGACATTGGGGTATAAGCATCTCTTTCCCAATTATGGTTTTCTCAGGGTGTAGCCCAGTGGTGGGATTGCTGGATCATATGGTAGTTCTATTCCTAGTTTTTAAAGCAAACTCCATACTGTTCTTTGTATGTGGCTCTATCGGTTTACATTCCCAACAGTGCAAGAGAGTTCCCTTTTCTCCACATCTCTGCAGAATTTATTGGTTGTATATTTTTAAATGATGGCCATTCTGACTGGTGTGCAGTGATACCGCATTGTAGTTTTGATTTGCATTTCTCTAATAATGAGCATTTGTGCAGCAGTTTGAGCATTCTTTGGCATTGCTTTTCTTTGGGATTGGAATAAAAACAAAACTTTTCCAGTCCTGTGGCCACTGCTGAGTTTTCCAAATTTGCTGGCATATTGAGTGCAGCACTTTCACAGCATCATCTTTCAGGATTTGAAATAGCTCAACGGAATTCCATCACCTCCACTAGCTTTGTTCATAGTGATGCTTTCTAAGGCCCACTTGACTTCACATTCCAAGATGTCTGGCTCTAGGTGAGTGATCACACCATCGTGATTATCTTGGTCATGATGATCTTTTTTGTACAGTTTTTCTGTGTATTCTAGCCACCTCTTCTTAATAGCTTCTGCTTCTGTTAGGTCCATACCATTTCTGTCCTTTATCGAGCCCATCTTTGCATGAAATGTTCCCTTGGTATCTCTAATTTTCTTGGAGATCTCTAGTCTTTCCTATTCTGTTTATTTACTCTATTTCTTCACATTGATCACTGAGGAAGGCTTTCTTATCTCTCCTTGCCTTTCTTTGGAACTCTGCATTCAGATGCTTATATCTTTCCTTTTCTCCTTTGCTTTTCACTTCTCTTCTTTTCACAGCTATTTGTAAGGCCTCCTCAGACAGCCATTTTGCTTTTTTGCATTTCTTTTCCATGGGGATGGTCTTGGTCCCTGTCTCCTTTACAATGTCACGAACCTCCATCCAGAGTTCATCAGGCACTCTATCTATCAGATCTAGTCCCTTAAATCTATTTCTCACTTCCACTGTATAATCATAAGGGATTTGATTTAGGTCATACCTGAATGGTCTAGTGGTTTTCCCTAATTTCTTCAATTTAAGTCTGAATTTGGCAATAAGGAGTTCATGATCTGAGCCACAGTCAGCTCCTGGTCTTGTTTCTGCTGACTGTATACAGCTTCTCCATCTTTGGCTGCAAAGAATATAATCAGTCTGATTTCGGTATTGACCATCTGGTGATGTTCATGTGTAGAGTCTTCTCTTGTGTTGTTGAAAGAGGGTGTTAGCTATGACCAGTGCGTTCTCTTGGCAAAACTCTATTAAAATCATGCTCAAAATTCTCCAAGCCAGACTTCAACAATACATGAACCATGAACTTCCACATATTCAAGCTGGTTTTAGAAAAGGCAGAGGAACCAGAGATCAAATTGCAACATCCGCTGGATCATGGAAAAAGCAGGAGAGTTCCAGAAAAACATCTATTTCTGCTTTATTGACTATGCCCAAGCCTTTGACTGTGTGGATCACCATAAACTGTGGGAAATTCTGAAAGAGATGGGAATACCAGATCATCTGACCTGCCTCTTGAGAAAGCTGTAAGCAGGTCAGGAAGCAACAGTTAGAACTGGACATGGAACAACAGACTGGTTCCAAATAGGAAAAGCAGTACGTCAAGGCTGTATATTGTCACCCTGCTTGTTTAGTATATATGCAGAGTGCATCACGAGGAATGCTGGGCTGGAAGAAGCACAAGCTGGAATCAAGATTGCCAGGAGAAATATCAATAACCTCAGATATGCAGACGGAGAAGGCAATGGCAAGCCACTCCAGTACTCTTGCCTAGAAAATCCCATGGATGGAGGAGCTTGGTAGGCTACAGTCCATGGGGTCGCTAAGGGTCGGACACGACTGAGCAACTTCACTTTCACTTTGCACTTTCACACATTGGAGAAGGAAATGGCAACCCACTCCAGTGTTCTTGCCTGGAGAATTCCAGGGACGGGGGAGCCTGGTGGGCTTCCGTCTATGGGGTCACACAGAGTCGGCCACGATTGAAGTGACTTAGCAGCAGCAGCAGTAGCAGCAGATATGCAGATGATACCACCCTTATGGCAGAAAGTGAAGAGGAACTTAAAAAAGCCTCTTGATGAAAGTGAAGGAGGAGAGTGAAAAAATTGGCTTGAAGCTCAACATTCAGAAAGCTAAGATCATGGCATCTGGTCCCATCACTTCATGGGAAATAGATGGGGAAACAGTGTCAGAGTTTATCTTTTTGGGCTCCAAAATCACTGCGGATAGTGATTGCAGCCATGAAATTAAAAGATGCTTATTCCTTGAAAGGAAAGTTATGACCAACCTAGATGGCATATTGAAAAGCAGAGACATTACTTTGCCAACCAAGGTTCGTCTAGTCAAGGCTATGGTTTTTCCAGTGGTCATGTATGGATGTGAGTGTTGGACTGTGAAGAAAGTTGATCGCCGAAGAATTGATGCTTTTGAACTGTGGTGTTGGAGAAGACTCTTGAGAGTCCCTTGGACTGCAAGGAGATCCAACCATTCCATTCTAAGGGAGATCGGTCCTAGGTGTTCATTGCAAGGACTGATGCTAAAGCTGAAACTCCAATACTTTGGCTACCTCATGCAAAGAGTTGACTCACTGGAAAAGACTGATGATGGGAGGGATTGGGGACAGGAGGAGAAGCGGACGACAGAGAATGAGATGGCTGGATGGCATCACCAACTCGATAGACATGAGTTTGAGTGAACTCTGGGAGTTGATGGACAGGGAGGCCAGGCGTGCTGTTATTCATGGGGTCGCAAAGAGTCGGATACTACTGAGGGATTGAACTGAACTGAACCAAATAATGCGCATTGTCGAGCATCTTTTCATGTGTTTGTTGGCCATCTGTTTATGTCGTCTTTTGAAAAAAGTCTGTTTAGGTCCTCTGTTTGTTTTTCTGGTATTGAGCTGTGTGAGTTGCTTGTATAGTTTGCAGATTAATCTTTTGTCAGTTGTTTTGTTTGCAATTATTTTTTCTCATTCTGAGGGTTGTCTTTTAATCTTGTTTATCGTTTCTGTTGCTATGCCTTTTGGAGGGCTTCCCTGGTAGCTCAGCTGGTAAAGAATCCGCCTGCAAATCAGGCTACCCTGGTTCGATTCCTGGGTCAGGAAGATCCCTTGGAGAAGGGATAGGCTACCCACTCCAGTATTCTTGGGCTTCCCTGGTGGCTCAGCTGGTAAAGACTCTGCCTGCAGTTCGGGAGACCCGGGTTCAATCCCTGGGTTGGGAAGATCCCCTGGAGAATGGAATGGTTACCCACTCCAGTATTCTGGCCTGGAGAACTCCATAGGGTCACAAAGAGTCAGACACAACTGAGTGACTCACTTTGCTGTGGGAAAGCTTTTAAGTTTTATTCAGTCCCATTTTTTTACTTTAGTTATTTCTATTACTCTAGGAGGTAGATCACAGAGGATCTTGCTGTGATATATGTCAATGAGTGTACTGCCTATTTTTGCTCTAAGAGCTTTATAGTTTCTGGCCTTATTTTTAAATCTTTAATCTGTTTTATTTTTTGTGTATGGTATTAGACGGGCTTCCCTGGTGACTCAGAAAAAAAGAATCTGCCTGCAAGGCTCTGAGAGACCTGGATTTGATCCCTGTGTCAGGGAGATCCCCTGGAGAAGGAAATGGCAGAGCACTCCAGTGTTCTTGCTTGGAGAGTCCCACGGACAGATGGTATTAGAGAGTGTTCTAGGTTCATTCTCTCACATGTAGCTGTCCAGTTTCCCAGCACCACTTACTGAAGAGGCTCTTTTCTCTATTGTGTATTCTTGCCTCCTTTGTCAAAAAAAGGTACCCATAGGTGCATAGGTTTGTCTGTGGGCTTTCTATCTTGTTCCATTGTTCTACATTTCTTTTTCTTGTGCCAGTACCATATTGGCTTGATGACTGTAGTTTTGCAGTATAGTCTGAAGTCAGGAAGGTTGATTCTTCCAGTTCCATTCTTCTTTCTCAAGATGGCTTTGGCTATTTTTAGGGACTTTTGTGTTTCCATATAAATTGTGAAATTTTTTGTTCTAGTTCTTTTAAAATCCAATTGGTAGTTTGATTAGGGATTGCATTGAATCTGTACATTACTTTGGGTAGTATAGTCATCTTTCACAATATTGTTCTTCTGATCCAAGAACATGGTGTCTCTCTCCATATGTTTCTGTCATATTTGATTTCATTCATCAGTGTTTTACAGTTTTCTGCATACAGGTCTTTTGTCTCCTTCAGTTCAGTTCAGTTCGGTCACTCAGTCGTGTCCAGCTCTTTGCAACCCCATGAAACACAGCACGCCAGGCCTTCCTGTCCGTTACCAACTCCCAGAGTTCAGTCAAACCCATGTGCATCAAGTCGGTGATGCCATCCAGCCATCTCATTCTCTGTCGTCCCCTTCTCCTCCTGCCCCCAATCCCTCCCAGCATCAGGGTCTTTTACAGTGAGTCAGCTCTTCTCATGAGGTGGCCAAACTATTGGAGCTTCTGCTTTAGCACCAGTCCTTCCAATGAACACCCAGGATTGATCTCCTTTAGAATGGACTGGTTCGATCTTCTTGCAGTCCAAGGGACTCTCAAGAGTCTTCTCCAACACCACAGTTCAAAAGCATCAATTCTTCAGCGATCAGCTTTCTTCATAGTCCAACTCTCACATCCATACATGACCACGGGAAAAACCATAGCCTTGACTAGACGGACCTTGGTTGGCAAAGTAATGTCTCTGCTTTTTAATATGCTACCTAGGTTGGACATAACTTTCCTTCCAAGGAGTAAGCGTCTTCTAATTTCATGGCTGCAGTCAGCATCCGCAGTGATTCTGGAGCCCAAAAAAATAAAGTCTGACACTGTTTCCACTGTTTCCCCATCTATTTTCCACGAAGTGATGGGACCAGATGCCATGATCTTAGTTTTCTGAATGTTGAGCTTCAAGCCAACCTTTTCACTCTCCTCTTTCACTTTCATCAAGAGGCTTTTGAGTTCCTCTTCACTTTCTGCCATAAGGGTGGTGTCATCTGCATATCTGAGATTATTGATATTTCTCCTGGCAATCTTGATTCCAGCTTGTGCTTCTTCCAGCCCAGCGTTCCTCATGATGTACTCTGCATAGAAGTTAAATAAGCAGGGTGACAATATACAGCCTTGACGTACTCCTTTTCCTATTTGGAACCAGTCTGTTGTTCTATGTCCTGTTCTAACTGTTGCTCCCTGACCTGCATACAGGTTTCTCAAGGGGCAGGTCAGGTGGTCTGGTATTCCCATCTCTTTCAGAATTTTCCACAGTTTCTTATGATCCACACAGTCAAAGGCTTTGGCATAGTCAATGAAGCAGAAATAGATGTTTTTCTGGAACTCTCTTGCTTTTTCCACGATCCAGCGGATGTTGGCAGTTTGATCTCTGGTTCCTCTGCCTTTTCTAAAACCAGCTTGAACATCTGGAAGTTCGCGGTTCATGTATTGCTGAAGCCTGACTTGGAGAATCTTGAGCATGACTTTACTAGCGTGTGAGATGAGTGCAATTGTTCGGTAGTTTGAGCATTCTTTGGCATTGCCTTTCTTTGGGATTGGAATGAAGACTGACCTTTTCCAGTCCTGTGGCCACTGCTGAGATTTCCCAGTTTGCTGGCATATTGAGTGCAGCACTTTCACAGCATCATCTTTCAGGATTTGAAATAGCTCAACTGGAATTCCGTCACCTCCACTAGCTTTGTTCGTAGTGATGCTTTCTAAGGCCCACTTGACTTCACATTCCAAGATGTCTGGCTCTAGGTGAGTGATCACACCATCGTGATTATCTTGGTCATGATGATCTTTTTTGTACAGTTTTTCTGTGTATTCTAGCCACCTCTTCTTAATAGCTTCTGCTTCTGTTAGGTCCATACCATTTCTATCCTTTATTGAGCCCATCTTTGCATGAAATGTTCCCTTGGTATCTCCAATTTTCTTGAAGCGATCTCTGTCTTTCCTATTCTGTTGTTTTCCTCTATTTCTTTGCACTGATCGCTGAGGAACGCTTTCTTATCTCTCCTTGCTATTCTTTGGAACTCTGCATTCAGATGCTTATATCTTCCCTTTTCTCCTTTGCTTTTCGTTTCTCTTCTTTTCCCAGCTATTTTTAAGGCCTCCTCAGACAGCCATTTTGCTTTTTTGCATTTCTTTTCCATGGGGATGGTCTTGGTCCCTGTCTCCTGCACAGTGTCACGAACCTCCGTCCATAGTTCATCAGGTACTCTATCTATCACGTAAGTTTATTCCTAGGTATTTTTTTTGTTGCAGTGGTGAATGGAATTGTTTCCTTAATTTCTCTTTCTGATTTTTCATTGTGTGTATGAATGCAAGGTATTTCTGTGCTAGTTTTTTATCCTGCAACTTTCTGTATTCATTGATTAGTTCTAGTAATTTTCTGGTGGAATCTTTAGGATTTTCTATGTATAGTATCATCTCCCTGCAAATAGAGTTTTACTTCTTTTCTGATTTGGGTTTATTTCTTTTTCCTCTCTGATTGCTGTGGCCAGGACTTCCAAAAGTACGTTGAATAATCATGGCAAGAATGGGTAGCCTGTCTCATTCCCGATATTAGAGGAAATGCTTTCTTCAAGTTTCTCACTGTTGAGAATAATGTTTGCTGTGGGTTTGTTGTATATGGCCTTTATTATGTTGAAGTATGTTCCTTCTAAGTCTGCTTTCTGGAGAGTGTTTTATCGTAAATGGGTTGCCATTTCCTCCTCCAGGGGCTCTCCTCCACCCAGCGATTGAACCTGCGTCTCCTGCATTACAGGAGCCACCGGGGAAGCCCTGATCCTTTCAGTGTATTGTTGGATTCTGTTTGCTAGAATTTTGTTGAGGATTTTTGCATCTATGTTCATCAGTGATATTGGCCTGTAATTTTCTTTTTATGACATCTTTGTCTGATTTTGGTGTCAGGGTGAGGATGGCCTTGTAGAATGAGTTTGGGAGTTTTCCTTCCTCTGCAGATTTTGATGCATTTAAGGTGTGTAAGCACATAGTTTTAGTCCCTGTTTGTTTTTTGGACTGTACTCAGTGAAATTTGTTTTTGTAGGTGAGACTGTCCAGTCACCTCCGTTTAGCCTGAAGGATATCACAAATGTCCCTTTGCATCCTGTGGTGGAAACCAGAAAGCTTTCTCTTTCTCCAAAAAAGAATGTAGAAAGCCCACCAGTGTCGTTACGCAAACGTCGGTGCACAGCCGCCATCGTGAACTATAAGGAGCCCACACTCGCTTCGTGAGTACTCGGCTTGTGGGAACTCACTTTTAATCACACACCTGGGAGAGTAAGTTTATAGAGCTTCATTAAAGGGTGAGCCTTATTGGAAATACACCATTTTGATGAAAAACTGAAGTGAGAATATTAACAATGGCATGGTCTACAATAAATTTAAACTGAAGAGTAAGTTAGTGTTGGGATGCGTATAATCATGCTTAAGAGTTCTCTTTACTCTTACAGGAAACTGAGAAGAGGGGACCCTTTTACAGATTTGTGTTTCTTGAATTCGCCTATTTTCAAGCAGAAAAAAGATTCCAGACTGTGTTCTAAAAACAAAAGTGTGAAGCAAGTACAATGAAGCCTGTGTTAGATGCTATTGAAATTCATCCTACACCCGCTTCTGTGGCGCCAAGAGGGAATCTGTAAACTAGTATTCAAATGGTTGAACTATTGCCGTAGAATATTCTCTTGACAAGACTGTAGATCATAAACATGTCTTGAAAACTGTACTTCAGAAGTGATGTGTCTTAAACCTTTGATACATTTGATTTATTTTTCTTCTAGCTATAAATAATTGCACTGAAGCACTATCATAGTTTAGATTTTTTTATATTGCCTAAAACTTAATTGATGTATCTTATACCAACATTGGAAAATCAATCATGTTTCTTCAAATTAAGATGTTTTCGTTATAAGGCATCTTTTTTTTCCCTTAAGTGGGTAGTAGTATGAATGAATGAATTTCTGAAGACAGACAGAAGATCTTTTGAAGCTCTTTGTACAGCGTTTGACTAAAATGAACCCTTGTCACTCACAGTAGAGCGCACGCTCCGCTGTTTGTGGGTTCCTCCTTGCACCATCGCTGTATTTGATGTTTTCAGACAAAGTGTGTTTGAGATCGTGATTAGAGGACTGGTGGTTGCTGAGGCTCCGGGACTGGGTGAGTGACTGCCTCTAAACCCACAGCTCCACATGCCTGTTGTTGAAAGTGATAAGTTAGCAAAATCGCAAATTATTGCGGCATGGCCTGCCAGAATAGTTCCTTGTTTAGTCAAAAATGCTAAATGTTAAATGTGTGAAAGCCAAGGCCTTTTTTTGTGCATTTGACCAAATTCCTAAGTCCACGGCCGAGGGACACGCCAGTGGCAGAAGTGAGGCGTGCTTGAACCTGAAGCCACGAATTCAGTCCAGTCAGGTCCTTGGGTGACGTGAAGCCAGTTTGCGACCCAGCCAACCTGGAGCCCCGATGTGGAGAGCAGACGGAGGCCCAAGCTGGAGTGGGTCTAGCCTGGTTTAACTGCTCCAGCCTGCCTGGGGAGGACCAGCTGGTTTGGGGTCTCTGCCTATAAATCCTGGTGTGACTTCATTTCCTCAAGGTTCCTAATTAAAGAATAGAACCTACCTTTCTAAGAAAAAAGTAAATTCAGTAAGAGTTCAGTTCTGAGAGTTTGAAGCCTATACTTCTGTATACTTCTATAAAATCTGATTTGTGTTTGGAGAGCAATAAAGTCTGTATAAGATAGTACGTTTGTTTTTCTTCCACTCTAAATACAGACGCATCCTGGCTCTGGCCGCCCGTCTCCAGCCGTCACCGCTCTCGCCCTCCTGGGACATTTCTCCCCCAAACCTCGGCCTTCCCCGTGGTCGCCGCCTGTCACAGTGCCGTCCTCCCTGCCCCAGCAGCCGTGCCTGTTCCCAGCTGCCTCTTCCAGCCCTGATGTCACGTTCTCTACTGCGTCTCCTTGCCCGCCTGCATCCTGTGCGAGTCACACCCGAGATCCTTTCCATCAGCCCAGACTCTCCCGCCCCTGGTGGAGTCACGGGTCCACATGCTGCTCCCGTCAGTCTCGTTCTTCCAGTTTGTCTATCCAGCTGCTGCCCTTCCACCTGCTGTTCAAATTCATTCAGAATCCAGGGTGGCTCTTAATTAGGGCTCAGCACAGTTCTTAAAGCTTCTGTCACAGCTGCTGCATTGCAAGCACTCAGTACCCACAGGTGACTAGTGGTTATCACACTGGCGACAACGCAGATATAGTCCATTCCTGTCATTCCAGAACGTCCTGCTGGACTGATGGCTGCTCTAGGCTAGCAGTGTGCACCCTGCAGGTCCAAGTATAACTTGTTTCTGTCTTAGTAATAAAACACACATTCAGTGAAAATCTGTTTTATAAAGTATATTTTTCTTTAAATCAAAAATTACTGTTTTTAACGCAGTCTGCTTTTGCTTGGTCTGCAAGGTAAAGATGCTTGCCTTTAAATCAAAAACTTGCTATTGATTTATTTTATCCCTTAAGCTTGCAAAGTCTAAAATATTTACTCTCAAGCCCTTGACCCCAAAAGCTTGCCGACTCCTACTCTTCACCACTGAGTGCCTTTACTATTTATTACTTTATGGATCTTTCTCCTGACATTTTTTGATCTACCTTTATCCTCACCTTCCCTTCATTCCAAACTCGATTATCCTGAATTTGTGGTTTAATTTACTTCTGGCTGTGCGGGGTCCCCACTGCTGCACACAGACTTTCTGCAGTTTCTGCACGAGTGTTCATTGCAGTGGCTCCTCTTACTGCTGAGCACAGGCGCTTGGCCTGTGGGCCGCGGTCGTTGCAGCGCACGGCTCCGCATCCGTGGCTCACTGGCTTCTGCCCGGGGGCTTCGGTGGTTGTGGTGCGCAGGCTTATTGGTTTTCCTCGGCATGTGGAACCCTCCTGGACCAGGAGTCGGACCTATATCCCCTGCATTGGCAGGTGGATTCTTATCCACTGCCCCACCAGGGAAACCCTGTACTTCTATAGTTTCTGTATTCTACCGTTTCTTTATTCTTGTTGTAGTGTTTATCCATAGACTACTAACATTGCTTTGTATTTTAACATTTTTACATGAATGTTATGTTGTATACATCTTTTAACAACAACTTTTTACTCAACACTGTTTTTAGATTTGTCCATGTTGGCAGATGTAGCTTATTTTTCTTGGTGTGCAAAATTTTATTATATAAACCAGACTTCCTCTTTTTAGAAACAGTTGGCTTCCACTTTGTCATTATTATAAATTGGTGCTGCACTGAATATTCTCTGTTCTTATGTGTATAAATAAGTTTCCAGGCAGTTAGTACCTAAAAGTAGGGTTGCTCTTCTCCTGATGAATCGAGTATGTCATTTTCCAGTTTTTTAATTTAAATATGTGTTTACTTTTGTAGTATACTTGATTTACAATGTTGTGTTAGTTTCTGGTAGATATACAGCAAAGTCATTCACTTACATATAACCTGTAACGGAGATCCTTCTTAAAGGTTATTGTAAAATATTGGATAGACGTCCCTGTGCTATACAGGGAAGTTTATCTATTTTATATACAGTGTGTATCTGTTGATCTCAAACTTTTAATCTTCCGTCCCTCACCTTTCCCTTTTGGTAACCATAAGTTTGTTTTCTTTGAGCCTATTTCTGTTTTGTAAATAAGTTCATTTGTATTACTTTTAAAATATTTTATCCCTATTTGGCTGTTGCAGGTCTTAGCTGCAGCATGCAGGACCTCCTCCTAACAAACTTCAGTTGCAGCACGTAAGACCCAGTTCCCTGACCAGGGATCAGACCCACGCCGCCTGTGTGGGGAGCATGGAGTCTTGGCCACTGGACCACAAGGGAAGTCCCTGTATCAGTTTTTAGATCCCACATACAACTGATGTCATATGACATTTGTATCTCTGTCTGACTTCACTGAGTGTGACAATCTCTGGGTCCATCCATGTTTCTACAGATGGCATTCTTCTGTGCTTTTTTACGGCTGAGTAAAAACTGTAACGTGCTGTTTTTGAAGTACAAGTTGTTGTTTAGATAGCTTTATTCCTAGGGATGTTATTCTTTTTTATGTAATTATAGATTGTCCCCGTAATTTCTCTGACAATTTGTTGTTTATAGAAATATAACTTCCTATTATGTTTATTTTTATACCCTACAACTTTACCGAGTTCGCTGATGAGCCAGAGTAGCTTTCTCACGGCACGCTAGGGTCTCCTTGCATAACATCCCGTCATCTGCAGACAGCGACCATCTTCCTTCTCCCTTTCACAGTCGGATTCTCTTTGTTTTCCTCGGTTGCTTTGCCTCGGGCTTCCAAAACTGTATTGAATACAAGTAGCAAGAGGACTTCCCTGATGGTCCAGTGGTTAAGACTGTTTCCAGTGTAGGGGGCAAGCCCTAGTCAGTGAAGTTCCACATGCCCCGTGGTGCAGCCCAAAAAAAACCGGCAAGAGTGGGCATCCTTGTTTCTGATCTTGGAGAGAATGCTTTCAGCTCTTCACCATTTGAGTATGTAAGTGGCTGTGACTGTCACATATGGCCTCTGGTATGTTGAGGAAGGTTCTCTCATGCCCACTTTCTGCAGAGTTTCTATTATAAATGGGTGTTGAAGTTTGTCAGATGCTTTTTCTGCATTTTTTATGAGTGAAACAGCAGCTGGTCATGTTCTAGGGATTCTTTGGTACGTAATTCATTGCTTTTCCCTTGCTGCTTTCAGCACCTTTATTTTTAATTCTTATCGTTTTGATTACAGTGTGTCTTGGTGTGTCCCTCTTTGGTTTGTCCTGTATCAGACTCTGCACTCCTGGATTTGGTTCACTATTTCCTTTCCCAGGTTAGGAAAGTTTTCATTTTTCAGTTATTATCTTTTCAAATATTTTCTCAACCTTTTGATGAGAAATTTTTGACATACTCCTTTCCCGATTTGGAACCAGTTTGTTGTTCCATGTCCAGTTCTAACTGTTGCTTCTTGACCTGCGTACACATTTCTCAGGAGGCAGGTAAGTTGGCCTGGTATTCCCATCTTTTGAAGACTTTTCCATAGTTTGTTGTGATCTACAGTCAATGGCTTTGACGTAATAAATAAAGCAGATGTTTTTCTGGAATTCTCTTGCTTTTTTGATGATGCAGTGGATATTGACAATTTGATTTCTGGTTCCTCTGCCTTTTCTAAATCAAGCTTGGACATCCAGAAGTTCACAGTTCACATCTTGTTGAAGCCTGGCTTGGAGAATTTTGAGATTACTAGCGTGTGAGATGAGTGCAGTTGTGCGGTAGTTTGAGCATTCTTTGACATAGTCTTTCTTTGGAATCAGAATGAAAACTGACCTTTTCCAGTCCTGTGGCCACTGTTGAGCTTTCCAAATTTGCTGGCATATTGAGTGCAGCACTTTCACAGCATCATCTTTTAGGATTTGAAATAGCTCAACTGGAATTCCATCACCTCCACTAGCTTTGTTTGCAGTAATGCTTCTTAATGCATAGCCAAAGATAAGTAAATTACAAAAGAAGAAAAAGATAAAGATCTCCTGTAGGCCCTCCAAGAACAGAGTCTGTTTCCCCCAGACTTGTGGAGCTCTTGCAGTCAAGTCCTGCTGCTCTTCAAAACCAAATGCTCTGGGGGCTCGTCCTCCTAGTGCCAGACCCCCAGACCGGGAACCTGACGAGGGGCTCAGAACTCTCAGTCCTGTGGGAGAGCTTCTGTGATAGAATTGTTCTCTAGTTTGTGGGTCACCCCCCAGGGCATGTTAGATTTGATTATCTCACGAGACAGGTCCTTCTTTATGTCTTTAGCTGTCGAAGCTGTTACCTTGGGATTCCAGTCTTTTCCTTTGAGGTTATTCTGCAGACACTTGTGATCTTGGCCTGCTTGTGACAGGTGAGCTCGTGGCCTTTCTCCCCCACCATCTTGGCCACTGTCCCTAATAGCAGTTTATAAGTTCCAGGTTCCCCCACACGTGATCACTTGATATTACTGAATGTTTAAATTAGCCAAGCCAGTGAATGTGACACAGTTTCTAATTACTTAAACGATATTTTCTGTCACTGAGTTTATCACTTGTGACAACTCAAGTGTCAGTGGTCATTCTCACCGCTTCTGCGCGTTGCTTATGCAAGTAAATAAAAGCTGCCTCCTATTCTACTGGAGTGTCTTTTCCTTGATAAATAGTATGGGCTCTTTAATATTCTAGGTTCTGTTCCTTGTCTTTATTTACATGGGTTATAACTGTCTTCCCTCAGTTTTTATCTTTTTTTTAACTTGATGAAAAAGATTTTTAGGTTTCAATTTCTCTAGTTTTGCCACTTTGTGTAACACGAAGTATTTCTTCATTTCATCTAAGTTATCAAATACATGGGAATGATGTTTATAATCATCTCCTTATCCTTTTAACATCTTGCATGAAGGAGCTCTAATTTTGTCCTCTTCCATTCCTGATATTGGTAATAATTCTCCAATTTTTCTTTTAAGCACTATTAGCTACATCTCACAAATTTGGAATGTTGTATTTTCACTTTCATTTAGTTCAAGACCTGCTGTAATTTTGTTTGACTTTTAGTCATTTTTTTCCTTTATGCTTCATTTTGGGTATCTTCTATTGCTGCGTATTTAAGTTTATGTGTATTTTCTGCCATGTCAAATCTTTTATTGATCCCATCCAGTGAATAGGAAATGATTGATACTATATTTTTTTCACCTTTAGAAACTCCATAGGGGTCTTATATACATTCTGTTTTATTCCTCAGTATATTCATGGTTTCTTTATATCCCTAAGCATATTTATGTTTATAAAAGCCATGTTAATATCCTTTTCTGCTAATTATCTCATTTCTGGATCAGTTTTATTGGCAAACTTCTCTTTTAGTTATGTACCACAGTTTCTGGCTTCATGTACCTTAATTTTTTTATTGGATATTGAACATTGGGAAGTTAACATCCATATAAGCTAGATTTTATTATAGGTCTTCAGACAGAGTTTTGAACTTTGTTGGGCAATTATATTTCTTGGAGGTCAGCTTGATCCTTCATGAGCTTGGATTTAGGCTTTGGGGGGCAGGTTTAGGATACCTTTTCCTCTAGGCTCCTTTAGCCCCAGTAGTAAATTTGAAGCATCTAAGGTCTCCACTGCATGTTACGTGTATCTGTTAAGTGATCAAGTCTGTCCCTTCTGGCTGCTGAGTGCACAAATGACTCCCAGCCCCATGTAAACTCTGACAGTGATTTGGCTTACACGATTGTTCTTTGCCCTACAGCTGTTCTTCCCCTGGCTTCATGAAGTATCATCCCAGACACAGTAGATTAGTATTCAGCCGAGATTCAGGGACCCCCGAGCAGAATTCTGGAAACTTTCCCCTGCATAGCTTCTCCCCTCCAACACTCTGTTCCCTAGTTCTTGCTTCCTTGACACGTACGTCTCTGTCTCCTTAACCCAGTGATCACACTGGACTTTGGACTCCCTCTCGTCTCCTAGGGAAACTCCCTGGGGAAGAAGTATGGGATGAAAATAGGGTTCACTCTCCTTATTTTCCTTCTGTCTGGGATCATAAAAACCTGTAAATATCTATTGCCCACTTTATAAAAGTGGTTATTATATTAAGTTCAATTTTCTCATCTACAGTGGGTCAAGAAGTCCTGCAGTTGATATGCATTCATGGGAACAAATGGAGCATAATTCATCATGCTTGGGATTCAACTGATTATAAATATTCATGCCTTTCATTGTAAGACAAATTCTTAGTTCCAAAAATTACCTTTTCCTCATTCTCTCCTAACTTCTGATAATTAACGGGCTTTAACTAATACTCAGCATCTACTGTGCCAGCAGCATCAGGTACGGTTCTTGGCGATCAGAATAGTTCAGTGAACAAATGCTCGGCTCTGATGCAATTCACGTTGTTGGGTCTGTCCTGTCCCTCTTTCCTATTTTCATCTCTTTAGCCCTTTATTTCATCAGCTCTGTATTCTGGCTCACTCTATTCATGGCTGTATCATAGTCTACTTAGCCAGCCCCTTATGTTTCCTTCTCCTTCTAACCATAAACATGCGTTTTCTTTCAGAGTATGGGTGTTTTTTCACATTAGGTGGCTAAACCTGATATTTGATCATCTGACTTTTGAATATGATTTGGTCGCGCATGTTTCCCAGCTTTTTGTGGGTTCATCTTTCAGTGGAATTTTTTTTTTTTTGAGGAAAATTTATGGACTTAGGTTGTCCAAAATTTTGGTTGCCCACAGTGTAACATCCCTAAAGACTGATTTATGTTTTATCAGAAGCCCTGCAGGTATCATCTAAGAACCAGATTTTACTTTTTTACACTGGGGGATTTGGTTCACAATTCTTAGATCAGGCAGGAAAAGTAAACTTCAAGCCCAAGCCTGGGTGAAGTCCTCGGGCTTCAGATTCTTAGGAAAGCTGTCTGCCATGCTTTCACTAATATGTACAGACCTTTATAGATTCTGGCTTTATGTGTCACAGGATGGGAAGGGGATCACAGCTTGTTTTGATCAATTCACAGATATATTAAAGCCTAAGCCCCTTAATTATGGAGATAACACCTTTCCCAGACTGACCAAGAATTAGTACCAGTGTTGGTGAGGCTGTTTTAAATGTCCTTTTATGTCACTTCAAGGTTGCCTATTCTTCCTTGTAAATCCAGATATATCCTTAAATTCAGTGCATTTTATCCAGCATTTCCATGTATTTTTAGGGGGCAGCATTGTCTTTTTTTTTCTAATTGAAGTGTAGTTGATTTCTCCCAGGAGAAAGAAGCAGTGAAGCCAAAGAAACTGACCCAGACTAGCCTGTGGGTGTCCAGCAGTCTCTGGCAAAGGCATGGGTCTGGCAAAGGCATGGGCCGGCAGGGGCCTGCTGCAGGGTCAGGGGCACGGAAAACAACAGTTCACGCACAAGACCTTTGCAAGTTCACCATTACCTTCCTTACCTCCACCATAATTTGGTCTCAGGGAAGGAATACAGCCCCACCCATCAATGAAAAATTGGATTAAAGATTTAGTGAGCACGGCCCCGCCCATCAAAACAACACCTAGTTTTCCCCAGTCAGTCTCTCCCATCAGAAAGCTTCCATGGGCCTCTTATCCTTCTCCATCAGCGGGCAGACAGAGTGAAAACCACAACCACAGAAGACTAATCAAACCGATCACATGGAGCACAGCCCTGGTTAACTCAGTGAAACTATGAGCCATGCCTGTGCAGGGCCACCCAAGACGGACGGGTCACAGTGGAGAGCTCTGACAAGACGTGGTCCCCTGGAGAAGGGAATGGAAAGCCAGTATTCTTTCCTTGAGAACCCCATTAAAAGTACGAAAAGGCAGAAAGATATGACACAAAAGATGAACTCCCCAGGTCGGTAGATAGCCAATATGCTACTGGAGAGGAGTGGAGAAATAACTCCAGAAAGAATGAAGTGACAGTCAAGGCAAAAACAACGCCCGGTTGTGGATGTGACTGGTGATAGAAGTAAAGTCCGATGCTGTAAAAAACAATACTGCAAAGGAAACTGGAATGTTAGGTTCATGAATCAAGGTAAATGGGAAGGGGTCAAACCACAGATGGCAAGAGTGAACACTGACCTTCTAGGAATCAGTGAGCTGAAATGGACTGGAATGGGTGAATGTAACTCAGATGACCATCATCTCTACTACTGTGGGCAGGAATCCCGTAGAAGAAGTGGAGTAGCCATCATAGTCAACAAGAGAGTCCTAAATGCAGTACCCGGATGCCATCTCAAAAACAAGAGAATGATCTCTGTTCGTTTCCAAGGCAAACTATTCAATATCACAATAATCCAAGCCTATCCCCCGACCAGTAATGCTGAAGAAGCAGAATTTGAATGGTTCTCTGAAGACCTACACGACCTTCTAGAACTAATACCCAAAAAAGATGTCCTTTTCATCATAGGGGACTGGAATGCAAAAGTAGAAAGTCAAGAGATACCTGGAATAACAAGCAAGTTTAGCCTTGGAGTACAAAATGAAGCAGGGCAAAGGCTAATAGAGTTTTGCCAATAGAACGCACTGGTCGTAGCAAACACCTTCCAACAACACAAGACTCTACACATGGACATCACCAGATGGCCAACACTGAAATCAGACTGATTATATTATATCCTTTGCAGCCAAAGATGGAGAAGCTCTATACAGTCAGCAAAAACAAGACCAGGAGCTGACTATGTCTCAGATCATAAACTCCTTATTGCAAAATTCAGACTTGAATACAGTAGGGAAATCCACTAGACCATTCAGGTAAGACCTAAATCAAATTCCTTATGATTATACAGGGGAAGTGAGAAATAGATTCAAGGGATTACATCTGATAGAGTGCCTGAAGAACTATGGAGGCAGTGATCAAGACCATCCCCAAGAAAAAGAAATGCAAAAAGGTAAAATGGTTGTCTGAGGAGGCCTTACAAATAGCTGTGAAAAGTAGAGAAGCGAAAAGCAAAGGAGAAAAGGAAAGATATAAGCATCTGAATGCAGAGTTCCAAAGAATAGCAAGGAGAGATAAGAAAGCCTTCCTCAGCAATCAATGCAAAGAAACAGAAGAAAAAAATAGAATGGGAAAGACTAGGGATCTCTTCAAGAAAATTAGAGATACCAATGGAACATTTCATGCAAAGATGGGCTCGATAAAGGACAGAAATAGTATGGACCTGACAGAAGCAGAAGATATTCAGAAGAGGTGGCAAGAATACACAGAAAAACTATACAAAAAAGATCTTCATTACCCAGATAACCACGATGGTTTGATCACTCAACCTAGAGCCAGACATCCTGGAATGCGAAATCAAGTGGGCCTTACGAAGCAACACTACAAACAAAGCTAGTGGAGGTGATGGAATTCCAGTTGAGCTCTTTCAAATCCTGAAAGATGATGCTGTGAAAGTGCCGCATTCAATATACCAGCAAATTTGGAAAACTCAGCAGCGGCCACGGGACTGGAAAAGGTCAGTTTTCATTCCAATCCCAAAGAAAGAAGAATGAAGAAATCTTCATTGCAAAGAAAGGCAGTGCCAAAGAATGCTCAAACTACTGCACAATTGCACTCATCTCACATGCTAGCAATATTCAAAATTCTCAAAGCCAGGCTTCAGCAATACATGAACTATGAACTTCCAGATGTTCAAGCTGGATTGAAAAAAGGCAGAGGAACCAAAGATCAAACTGCCAACATCCACTGGATCATTGAAAAAGAGTTCCAGAAAATCATCTACTTCTGCTTTATTGACTACACCAAAGACTGACTGTGTGAATCCCAACACACTGTGGAAAATTCTTCAAGAGATGGGTATAGCAGACACCTGACCTGCTTCCTGAGAAATCTGTATGCAGATTAAGAAATAACAGAACTGGACATGGAACAACAGACTGGTTGCAAATTGGGAAAAGAGTGCATCAGAGCTGTATGTTGTCGCCCCGCTTATTTAACTCACATGCAGAGCACACCATGCAAAACGCTGGGCAGGAGGAAGCACAAGCTGGAACCAAGACTGCCGGGAGAAATATCAATAACCTCAGATATGCAGATGACACCACCCTTATGGCAGAAAGTGAAGAGGAACTAAAGAGCCTCTTGGTGAAAGTGAAGAGTGAAAAAGTTGACTTAAAGCTCAACATTTAGGAAACTAAGATCACGGCATCTGGTCCATCACTTCATGGCAAATAGATGGGGAAACAATGGCAGCAGTGGGACTTTATTTTCTTGGGCTCCAAAATTACTGCAGATGGTGACTGCAGCCATGAAATTAAAAGACACTTGCTCCTTGGAAGAAAAGCTATGATCAACCCAGAGAGCATATTAAAAAGCAGAGACATTATTTGCCAACCAAGGTCTGTCTAGTCAAAGCTATGGTTCTTCCAGTGGTCATGTATGGATGTGAGAGTTGGACTATGAAGAAAGCTGATCGCCGAAGAATCGATGCTTTTGAACTGTGGTGCTGGAGAAGACTCTTGAGAGTCCCTTGGACTGCAAGGAGATCCAACCAGTCCATCCTAAAGGAAATCAACCCTGAATATTCACTGGAAGGACTGATGCTGAAGCTGAAACTCCAATACTTTGGCCACCTGTTGGGAAGAACTGACTCAATGGAAAAGACCCTGTTAGTGGAAAGATTGAAGGCAGGAGGAGAAGGGGACAACAGAGGATGAGATGGTTGGATGGCATCACCAACTTGGGCATGTGTTTGAGCAAGCTTCGGGAGTTGGTGATGAACAGGGAAGCCTGGCATGCTGCAGCCCATGGGGTCACAGAGTTGGACACGACTTGAGTGACTGAACTGATCAGAGGAGACAGCACCAAGATGTTGCTATCATTCATGTCAATGATTATTCTATTTTTTCTCTAGTTTGATAGTATCCAGTCTTACATTTAGGTCTTTAATCCATTTTATTTTTCTGTGTCGTGTTAAGAGAAATGTTCTAGTTTCTTTTTTACAAGTAGCAGTCCAGTTTTCACAGCACTACTTATCAAAGATACTGTCTTTTCTCCGGTGTATATTCTTGCCTACCCTGTTGTGAATTACCTGACCATAGGGTAATGGGTTTATTTCTGGCTTTCTGTCCTGTTCCGTGTGACTGGATTTCTGGTTTTGTGCCAGTTCCCTGCTGTTTTCATTTCTGTTGTTGTTGCTTAGTCACTAAGTCCTGTCTGACTTTTCTGCAACCCCATGGACTGTAGCCCCCCAGGCTCCTCTTCCATGGGATTTCCCAGGCAAGAATACTGGAGTGGGGTGCCATTTCCTACTCCAGGGGATCTTCCCGACCCAGGGGTCCAACCCACGTGTACTGTGTCTCCTGCATGAACAGGCAGATTCTTTACCACTGCACCACCTGAGGGGCTTCTCTGTGTGTGTGTGTATGATTTTCAGATTTTCGTCCATTATAGATTATAACGAGTTATTGAACAGTGTCCTGTTTTATACACTAGGTCCGCGTTTATTTTATACGTATCAGTGTGTGTCT
This sequence comes from Moschus berezovskii, assembly GCF_049115385.1. Classification (NCBI taxonomy): domain Eukaryota; kingdom Metazoa; phylum Chordata; class Mammalia; order Artiodactyla; family Moschidae; genus Moschus; species Moschus berezovskii. Next base: position 15,455,924 of record NC_142460.1, on the reverse strand, counting down.
GCTAATCCCAAACTCCTGACTGCTCTCTCCTCATCCTTCACCCTTTAGAACCATGTTTGTTTTCCGTGCATGTTTCTGTTTTGTAAGTAAGTTCACTTGTTTTTAGATTCCACATATAAGCAATATCATAAGTTTTTCTATCAACTTGTGTGTTGACTGAAGCCCCTCTTTGCGCCACCTCTACAAGCTGCAGCCCTTTGTAATAAGTTGTTCAATGTCTGACCTCTGTGACATGTGCCTCCAACTTTGGTCATCTGGTACAAACACAAACACACACAAAACATACACAGTTTCAGCAGCTCTTGTGAGCCTATTAGTAAAGCCCAGGCTCCTTAGAGAGGTGGCTGATGACCAGAGCACATTATCAGCCTTCACCCCAACCTCACAATCACACCTCTGAATTCACAGATTTTATACCCTGTCACATGGCTTACATTTCATCTCCAGTAATAGATTTTAGTCTCAAAAGCTGGCAACTCACCTTTGTATCCTTGTCATTTTATGCATAAAAAATGTTTAATGTGGAATATAGTGAGAATTCATAGTATAAAAGGAATTGGAACTACAGTTAATATGTAGATACACAGTATTTACAGACTTCATGCACCGCATGAGGACGGGCACTCGTTAGCTGGAGACGTGGCTGGTGCTGCTCTGACTCTGGATCAAGAATCCCGCGTGAGACTTCTTTACCAGAACTATCTCTGTTTTTATTAAACTGTTGCCAGGATTCAGTGACTTAATATGCTTAAGTAAATTGCTAAGAAGAGTGCCTGACACCTAGTCAGTGCTTGATAAGTGCTTCTCAGGAAAGAAAATCACTCGTATGAATCCGAGGGCAACTAAAGCCACGTGCTGCAACCACTGTGCACTCTGGATGCCACGTGCTGTCACTTGAGAGAAGCCAGCGGCTGCAACAAAGACCCAAACAGCCAGAAGTAAAAATTTTAAAAATTAAAAGGACAGAAAGAACACCTGAAATCTGTGTATAAAACTGCATTGTTAATTATACTTCAATTTTTTTTATGTTAGATATTGGGGGGGGGGACAATCAAGATGGCAGGGCAGACATGTAGAGCTCACATCCTTCCACAAATACATCAAAAACACACCTCCATGTGGGACAGTGCTGACAGGAAACCCACTGAGCCCCAGCAGAGGATTTCAGACTTCTGAAACGGTGAGAAAAGTCTCCATGTAACTGGGTAGGGCAAGAGAAAACCCCAAAATGGCACAGTCTGGAAAGGCCCCTCACTGGCGGGGAAGTTTGCCAGGACAGAGTGGCACTCCAGAGTCTCTGGGGAGAGAGCCGCTCTCACTGTCTCCGGCTCAGGGACAGAGGCCCACACCCCTGGGGCAGCCCTGCCCCCCGGGAGCAGCCTGGCACCACCAGTTGGAGTTGTGTGTCTGCCGTGGGTGGGGAGGCTGGGGGCTAAGGCTGAGGCTCTGGCGGACAGGCCTCGGGGGAGCAGGGGTGGCGGTGCCGACAACCCGCTGGGCCCCAGAAGCCACCTTCTTCCCGCTCGCTCTCAGCAATGGGCACCCTTCCGCGCGCTCCAGGTGTGCCCACCAGGCGCGGGCTCCAGGGCAGGCAGCCGCCGCCACGTCCAGAGGCCAACACCCACCGGGGGGAGAGCAGCAGCCAACCACACTCACCAGCCCTCACCCCAGAAACCTTAACCCTACAAAGGGCACTCCCACAAAAACTGCCCTTGAAGACACAGGAGGTGATGTTTTCTCCTAAACTCATAGAGCAAGGGAGAAGGAAATGGCAACCCACTCCAGTACTCTTGCCTGGAAAATCCCATGGCCGGAGGAGCCTGGTGGGCTACAGTCCATGGGGTCGCAAAGAGTTGGACATGACTGAGCGACTTCACTTTCACAGAGCAAGGGAAACACAAGTAAAATGGAGGGCAAAGGAGCCATCCCAGTTATAAGACCAAGAAAACTCCCCTGAAAGAACAATGAAAAAGACTTCCTCAGTCTGCTGCTGCTGCTGCTAAGTCACTTCAGTCGTGTCCGACTCTGTAAGTTCAAAAAGGAGATGATACAAATAACGAAGAGATTAAGAAAAGCTACTGACAGAAATGCAGATTATTAGAAGAACGAACTGGAAAGAGGAGCCAAGAATACTTAGAAAACACATTCACTAAGACGAAAAGTTAGGCTACAGTTACTGAAGAGCAAACTAACAATGCAGAAGAATGAGTCAGCGCTCTGGAAAACAGAATAATGGAAGTCAGCCGGCCAGAACAGCAGACAGAAAATGAAGCGAAAAAAAAAAGAGACTTACGGGGTTATGTGCAAACCTACACATAATAGAAATTCTAGAAGAAGGAAGAAAGGGGATCAAAAATGTACTGGGAGAAATTATGCATATATGCCCAGGGCAAAAAGACAACCTATGGTAACAGGAGAAAATATTTGCAAACATTTGTGACCTCCAAAGGTTTAGTTTCCAAAATATACAAGCAGCTCATACAACTCAACAACAGCAAAACAACCCAATGAAAAAATGCCTGAAGACCTAAATTGACATTTCTCCAAAGGAGACAGGTGGCCAAAATGAAAAGCCATTCAACATTGCTAATTATTAGAGAAATGCAGATCAAAACCACAATGAGGCACCACCTCACAATGGTCAAAATGGCCATCATCCAAGTCTACAAATAACAAATGTGGGAGAGGGTGTGGAGAAAAGGGAACCCCCCTACATTATTGGTGGGAATGTAAATTGCTGCAGCCACTGTAGACAGCAGTAGGGAGGGTCCTCAAAAAACTAAAACTAGAGCTGCCTCCTGCAATCCTACTCCTGGACATATATCCAGACAAAACTGTTAGTTCAGAAAGATAATGCACCCCAATGTTCACTGCAGCATCTTTACAATAGCCAAGACAAAGAAGCAACAATAAATGTCCATTGATGGGTGAGTGGATAAAGATGCAGTGTGTCTGTGTTGTTCAGTCTCTAAGTCATGTCCAGCTCTTTGGCCACCCCATGGACTGAAGTCCACCAGGCTCCCCTGTCCATGGGAGGGAAGATACTGGAGTGGGTTGCCGTTTGCTTGTGTGTGGGTGTGGTGTGTGTGTGTGTGTGTGGGTGGGTGTGTTTATGGGTGGTGTGTGTGTGTGTGTGGTGTGTGTCTCTGTGGTGTGTGTGTGGTGTGTGTATGGGTGGTGTGTGGTGTGTGTGTGTGGTGTGTATGTGTGTGGTGTGTATGTGTGTGGTGTGTATGTGTGTGGTGTGTATGTGTGTGGTGTGTATGTGTGTGGTGTGTGTGTGTGGTGTGTGTATGGTGTGTGGTGTTTGTGGTGTGTGGGGTGTGTGTTGTGTGTGTGGGGTGTGTATGTGGCTGTGTGTGTGTGGTGTGTATGTGTGTGTGGCTGTGTGTATGTGTGGTGTGTGTGGCTGTGTTTGTGTGTGGTGTGTATGGCTGTGTGTGTGTGGTGTGTGTGGTGTGTATGTGTGTGTGTGTGTGTCTGTGTGTGTGTGGTGTGTGTGGCTGTGGGTGTGTGTGGCTGTGTGTGTGTGGTGTGTATGTGTGTGTGGGGGGGGTGTGTGTGTGGTGTGTTTGTGGGGGGTGTGTGTGTGGTGTGGGGTGTGTGTGGGGGTGTGTTGTGTGTGTGTGTGTGGTGTGTGTGTAGTTGGACTATTACTCAGCCATGAGAAGAAGTAAATAATGCCACTTGGAGCAGTGTGGATGGAACTGGAGAAGTCAGTCAGAGAAAGACAAATGCCAAATGGCGTCGTTTATAAGAGGAGATGACACAGATGAGCCTGCCCGCGCAACAGAGTCACAGACGCAGAGCATAGGCTTGCGGCTGCCGAGGGCGAGAGGAGGGGAGCGGGGGATGAGCGGAGGCGACTCTTCCACACAATGGACACGGGAGGCCCCTGGTGGTTCAGCAGCTAAGACTCCGCCGCAGGCCCAGGTTCAATCCCTGGTCAGGGAGCTAGACACCACATGTGGCAACCGGGAGTCTGCATGTCAGAACTAAAGATCCCTCAGGCTGCAAAGAGCCTGAAGACCCCACACGCCAAAACAAAGACCCAGCACTGCCAAATAAATATTTTTTAACAAAGAAAGAACAGATAAACAACAGAGTCCTACTTTATAGCACAGGGAACAATATTCGATATCCTGTGATAATAATGGAAAAATGGAAAAGAATAAAAAAAGAATGTGTGTAACTAAATCACTTTGGTATATAGCAGAAATTAACACAACATTGTACATCAACTATACTTCAACTGAAAATGTATATAGGCTTCCCTGGTGGCTCAGCTGCTAAAGAATCCACCTGCAATGTGGGAGACCTGGGTTAGATCCCTGGGTCGGGAAGATCCCCTGAAGGAGGGCAGGGCAACCCACTCCATATTCTTGCCTGGAGAGTCCCACGGACAGAGGAGCCTGGAGGGCTACGTCCATGGGGTTGCAGAGTGGAACGTGGCTGAGAGCAGAGTGGCCGCAATGACTGAGCAGCGCTCTGAAGGGCTTCATTTGAATCGCAGCTTGATCAGACTGCAGGACCCAAGAGCGTGTTCTACTGCACTCTTTGAAACAGCCAACATGAGCCTGAGGACTTTATCACCTGTGCCTGTGTTAACGTCGGACAGCCCAACTGTACAAAGAGGCAGACTCTCTGTTCTTAGACATTTTAAAGTGTAGATTAGACACCCATCTTTTACTGTCAAAAACGTGAGGGTAACAGAGCAAAGCACAGAGATTAGTGGATTTTCGGGAGCGTCCAAGAACCCAGGGAGCAGGCATGCAGAGTCTGTGGATACATGCGTTATCCTGAGAAGGTCTTTTAGTCCGACACTCTCCAGGGGATTTCTTACAAAAACTTCAAACTCAGACAAACAAAACCTGGTAACCTTCAGTTCAGCTCAGAAAATTACACACACACAAATAACATGTGTTGCTTCTCATTTTTTAAGCTGACTCTGCCAAGGTGGTGCCAGACTTCCCAGTAAGAGGAGGGGGGAGGAAGTCTGGCTTGTGTTTTCCTGGCTTTTCTCTGCTTTGTTGAAACTATATTGCTTTTTAAAATAAACCCAAAGAACATCTCTAGCTTTGACATTGTTAGCTTCCTTATTCTATTAAAAAAAAAGTCTACCATGAAGAAACCAAGGCCTGAATATCCATGAATCACATCTGAAAACTTGCTATGACATTTACAGGTGTTCTCGCACCCCCAAAGCCCTCTGTTTACTTTGCTGAAACTCCTCCTCTGAAGGGCCCCTGAAAACCTTCTTCCACCTTGTTTTTCTAGCTTCATGTTCATCTCTTTCCTGAACTGGAACATTACTGACCCTGTTTTCCCCTGTCAGCCTCCATCTAATACTAACAGCACTCGTGCACCCAGAGGAGAAGGCATCACTCAGGTAAAGGCACCGCGTCCCCCGCTGCTGCCCTCCTCCCACCCCAGCCTCCACGTCTGCAAACATATCCCTCTGTTCCTGCCAGGGATAAATCAATAGTCAACAAATCTAAACACATATTTCATGATGATAAAGAAAAAAAGTTACCTTAATTTGATGCTTTTGAACTGTGGTGCTGGAGAAGACTCTTGAGAGTCCCTTGGACTGCAAGGAGATCCAACCAGTCAATCCTAAAGGAAGTCAACCCTGAATATTCATTGGAAGGACTGATGCTGAAGCTGAAACTCCAATACTTTGGCCACCTGATGGGAAGAGCTGACTCACTGGAATAGACCCTGATGGAGGGAAAGATTGAAGCTGGGAGAAGGGGACGACAGAGGATGAGACGGTTGGATGGCATCACCAACTCAATGGACACGAGTTTGAGTAAACTCCGGAAGTTGGTGATGGACAGGCAAGCCTGGCGTGCTGCAGTCCATGGGGTCGCAGAGTTGGCCATGACTGAGCAACTGGACTGAATTGCATACGTACAGCCATCATGCCTTTTTAGATTCCAGAGTGGCTTTGGTCTTCTCTTCAGGTTTTCTACTTTGTTAAGAAAGGTAAGGGCAGGGCCAGAGTGGAGCAGCTCGGAACAACACAGAACAGGCCGAGGGCTGCAGCCAGTGGCCCTCCCTTGTGCTGCTCTAGTGTCTCCTACAGAAAACCGCGAGGGTCGGCCTGAGGAAGGCCAGCTTAGAGGGGTGACACGCTATTAAGCTGACCGCGATGCCTGTCTGATCCCGTTTCTACTTCTTAGGTTCCATAATTATAAATTTTACTTCCAGGTAACATGAAAACCACAATGCTTTCTTCTTTTATAATGAATACAACCAGAGTTGAACCATCACAACATTTTCACGGAGACTGCGGGCCGCGGTGCACGGGCTAGGGTGGGAGGGCGGCACTGCGCTGCACGTGTTCACTGCCCCCAGGAGGGCGCCAGCGGCTTGGGGCTCCCCATGCTTCCCCAGGCGCCTCAGACTCACTCAGACGAGGACCTGGCCTGGGCTGGCCGCTCCTTCCTGTCCTGTGCGTCCTCGGAGTCGGCCTGCTGTGGAGGGCAACCCTGCCTGGGCCACGCACAGAGCTTAAGGGGAAAGGCCCTGCCCTGGGGAGGATGTGATGGGGAGCGGAGCTACGGGTGAGTCAGCCACAGCCCAAGGTTCAGCATCAGCCCATCTCCACAGACACAGAAGTCACCGCCTCCAATATGCGTTCTAGTGTTAATAAAGACATTCGGGCCATCGTGAGCCTCATTCCTTCAACTGCTGAGCTGGCTCAGAATTCAGAAAGGAAGAATGATGCTCTTTGGTGGATACTCACACCCCAGTAGGATATAGTTTTTTCAGCACTGTGAATAACATTAGAAACATGGGAGATGTCTAAAAATCAGTTGTATTTTTTTTTGGGGGCGGTGGGTGTCTCCTTATTCATCTGTCTTACAGATGCAAAGCAGGAAAAACTGGGGCATGGGGTTGCTGCTTCTAAAACCAAAACCATTTCTTTAGCTGGATTTTTTTTCTTTTTTGATAAGTGACAACCGGCAAGATGCCGTGGATCACTCAAGAGACACAGTAAGTGTCTCTCCTCTTGAAAATCTCAGAAATGGGCTGTGAATTTTTATGAAACTTCCCACAAATGCAACAATTCTGAACACCTCCCTCAAAATACTTACGTCCTAATAACTAAGGATGTAGTCAGTCATCAACCAGATCATACATTTGCCCCGTTAAACACAAATCTGTCAGAAGAAAACACACCAGCAGACAGAGCTTTTTAAAATATAATTTAAAACTATTTTGTACCAGTACAATATATTAATTTTACAAATGTAAAATTTTATCCGCTGTTAAAGCATTTGCAAAAACCACACATCCTACTTCAGCTTTATTGCACAATATCTATAAGAAAATATTAATTTTTAAATTAGAAAACATAAAAATGCTTTCAATATAGAAGAGACAATCTGATTTTAAAGACAGTACTCTATAAGAATGTCTACCCAGAAAATAACAAACGTTTCACAGGATACCAAGCTGGCCAGGTGCTTCAGCGGATCCAGGATGAAGCACTCGTTTAAAACCAGTCCAAGATACTTAATCCAAACTGTATCATCCTTCATCAGAGATCTAGACGCCACTCAAGGTGGTTTCTTTAAAAAGTTGAGGCATTTCTCAGTTGAGAGCATTCTGAGCATATCTTACACATTAAAAACCATCCTTTCAACTCCACAGCCATCTGCAGGGCTTTCTCCTTCATGCAGATTCTCTGGCAACTGTGTCCAAAGTCTATCAAATGATCATTTGAATTAGTTTATGCTGACAGAAAACATTGAGTTAGAGACACCTTTAAAACCTAGTCCTTGTACAAAAAGCAGTATATAAATTTGTATCATAAAAATTAGTGTCGAGACCATCAAGACGGCCATCATCTGCTTCCTCTGGGTCAGTTCTCCCAGAGCTGGGGTTGCAGACATCCCACTTTTCAGTGTAGTGTTAATCAGGAAATAAGTCCCAGCACAAAGCTGGGATCCCAAGACAGGTTAACAAGGTTGTATGATGGATTTTGGTGGGATATCACTACCCTGGATCAAAGCAGGTGTTAAAATACTGACAGAAGGTCTTGGTGGTAACTGAATTCATCTCCAAAATGAATATAATCTGGAGACGCCAAAGGACAAGTGTCCATAAATACATTATCAGTTGGGCTGAGTGTATTGTAGAAAAGGGGAAAAAAATCTTTCTTTGTAAAAAAAGCAAAGGATTCACTAAATTTGATCCAAAATATAGATTACACATCTTTTTAAATTAAAGCATTTTCATTCAATCTCAAGTGTTTTCAAATGGATGCCTTTGTGGCCCAAGAAATTGCCTTGTGGAACTTATGGCCTGCATAAGCAAAGTCAAATATAAGCAAAGTCTCTACAGACTCATGTAGAGAAAATAATTATTATAATAGTGGTTACGCACTTATAAGTTTGTTGTCGGTAGACAGAATTATCAAAAACCCAGACACTTATAAAAAAGTCTGCATTATTTAGAATTTCTTCTTTAGAAATCAAAGAAGTTGCTTTTCTGGAACTGCATTTTTCAGAAATGCTCAAAGCACCTCATCTAGATGAGTGTTTTTTAAAAATATATATAAAAAGTCTACCATGAGACTTCAAACATTACGTTTCACCTTTTACGGGCTTTTTATCATGTATCCCTTCCTTTAAAGTCCTTCAGAATAAAATAAAAATAAACTCTCACATTCCATTAGGAAAAAATGGAAACATTCACGGTCTGAAAATTTTCTGCATCTCCCCAGATCTTGGTACTGTGTGCAATTTCCTCAAATACAAGTTGTGAGGAAACCCCTGATCATCTAGTACTGAATATCCAGCTAAAGGACATGCCATAGAAAACTGACATTAATAGTAGTAAATAGATTAAAATCTATTCCATAAAATAAAAATGCTCTATGACTTCAATTTAAATACATATCTGAAAAGCTAAGAGGAGGTTTTTTGTTTTTCAAAAGTGCTAACTGTTACAAGTATCTTCAATGCATTATGTCCAATTCTTTGTAAAACTAAACCATGCTTAGGCACACTGTTTGATGAGTTTCTAAGAAGCAGAGGAAAAAAATATCACTTGTCAATTAATCCAGCTTCCTTAATTTTGCTGAAGAAGAATTTCTCCAGGATATTGGCACATTTGTAGTATTCACTCTCAGGGGGGTTGTACTCTTTGCAATTGGTAAAGACTCTCTGCAAGTCTGCCATGAACAATTTCTTAGACACGTAGTACCTATTCTTGAGGCGTTCGCTCATGGTTTTCAGATCTACACAGGAAAAAAAAATATTAGCAATTTTTGACTCCTTTCAAACACTCGCTGACAAAAGTGAGATTGGGAAAGAAATGTGTCATCAGCCTGCCCACGTTTTCACCACCTCGATGGTTTGTTTAAGAGAAATTCATATGATCCAGGAAAACAGTTCTTGAGGCTGTATTCTTTCTTTTGTGAGGGTATCCTGTGCAAAACCAGTGTTTTAACACTGAAGGACCATTAGCAGTCATCTGGTGCGATCCCCTACTCAGCACAAGGAAGCAAAGTAGATCAATCAGCAGCAATAAGTATGATAAACTAAGTACTGTGAGCACTTCACTCAACAGCATAGAGAAGAGGCTCTACCTACATGGAGTACAGCGGCTGGAACATTTGTATCAAACTATCTCATTACTTAAACAATCAGGATGAGTTTGTTTCTCTAAATTCCCAGTTGTTTTTGGTGTTGTAGAGACAGAACTAAAGTAGGGAAACAGATCATAAATACATCTGCAAGTATACCAGTGACCTTGCATATAAAATGTTTCCAGTGAATTTAGTTTCATGCTCCACTGATGAAATAAGAATGACAAACTTTACTTAATCAAGTATTTTCTAAAGCATGTAAACCTTGCAAGACAACTGTAAAAACAATATTTCTCCAATATATCTGCTTGCTTTAAATAATATTACTTTACTAATGAAAAGTGCTTCATCTAAACTTGTAAGAATATAATGGGACTTCTTTAATTCTCACTCTCAGAACCAATTTAAATAATTCCATGCAGATTAGAAGATGCTGACATTTGTCTGTTTATAGGTCCCTAGTTGTCTCTAAGCCTGGTTCTATCATTAAAAATTATATCAACTATTAAACTGGATTAACAGATATACACGACTGCATATAAAACAGATAAACACCAAGGCTCTTCTGTGCAGCACAGGGAATTATATTCAATATCTTGTAATAAACCAAAATGGAAAAGAATGAGAAAAATTTACATAAACTAAGCATGAAAAAAATATATATATAAATTAAGCATGAGTCAAAACCACTCAAGAATGCTTCTGACTACCAACGACCCAAATTCCTACTCTATTATCAAATTTTCCAGAGGGAAAGACACTTACAATCAAATACACTGAGATTATAATTTAATAAGATAAATTTATGTGCAACGTCCCAAATGGGCAGAAACTGATTTGCATCAAGATTCTTCCAAAATCTACCAAAAAACTCAAAAGGAGACACGGGAAATACCTGCTTTCCCGTTTCCTTTGATTTAAGGATATATATATATTTTTTGACGGAAGCCTATCTTGGTTAGAAATAAGTCATCACATGTGTCAGTTCAACTTTTTACTTTCTTTCTTCTCTAACTGAAACAGTTGTGAAGGCTCAGCAGACGCCCCAGGAACCGTCTCCCAAGTGTGAGTGAGCAGGTGAGGATGTGCTCTCATTTAATAAAGAGCCACAGCCTTCCTGGGGGAGACTGGAGGCTCACCCTTCCCTCCACCTAAATGCCCTTACTGGCGGCTGAGAATGTGTTACAATGTTTAGAAGGAAGACAGGTGCTAGCAAAAGCAGGTGGGGTGGGGGGATAATCAACCTTGACACAAAGAAGCTTAGCCTCAACCTTCTCACGCTATTCTTTAGAAGAGAGGACGAAAGAACAGCTGTGGACGGCAGAAGGAGAGTCTGGGAAGTTTCTGGACCTTTCTAAATAGTGATAATCACTGCTGCAGGCTTCCTTCTCCATTTTCTTTCTCCTCTAAACTGAGAGAGAGCACCTTCCTTCCTCTGACCTTCTTAGACTCTTTCAGTTGACCACATGGCCCGGGTCACAGAAGAAGATCACACACCAGTGGTAACGATCAGTGGACAGGGCTGAGGACTGCCGCCCCGGGAGTATGAACCTCCCGGGCTGGTTCTCAGGAGGGCCTGGGGTGGCCCCGGTGTCAAGGCTGCAAAGGCCGGTGAGGTCTGGATGCGGGCTCAGAGGGCTCCAGCATCTCTTTCACATCGCGCGTGTGCGCCGAGTCGCTCAGTCGTGTCCCATTCTCTGCGACCCTGTGGACTGCAGCCCCCAGGCTCCTCCGTCCATGGATTCTCCAGGCAAACACTGGAGCGGGTGGCCAGGCCTTGCTCCAGAGGGTCTTCCCGACCCGGGATCCAACATGCCTCTCACTAGCGGGAGTGTTCTTTACCACCAGTGCCACCCGGGAAGCCCTTTCAAAATCATGGGAATTACCAATGCCGAGGTCAGCCTTCCAGCTAGAATTCTCCACTCTCTGCACCCTCGCTCAGACTTTCAGACTGAAATCCACAAAAACAAGGCTGAGAGAAAAGAGCAAGAGGACGGCAAGCATGCGTGGTCACTGCAAGGCCTGGAGACCACTGGAGCCATCACTGCACGACGGAAACACTCCTGAGAGAACTAAGGCCAGAGAAAACCCTCGCCAACGACTGTACTACAAGGGAGCCGAGGGACCCCGCTCCCGCTCAGCCCAGGAGGCCGCAGGGAGGAAACGGACAGAAGGCACTGGCTTGCTCCCGAAAGATGGCCCCACAACTGACTGGGAGAAAAGAAATTCAGCTAGTGGTCTTCAATCTGCACAATGCCACATGAGTCTAGTTTGGGGATTCTCAGCTGACTCCATTAATCATTCATTTCAGGCTGGTGCAGACTCAGCAGCAAATTCCACAGGTCTACATTTCTAAAGGCATTTTCTGTTTGTTTTGGGTGTGGGACAAGGCTTAAAACAGGACTATAATTAGTGAGCCTCCCAGTCTCCATTGAGTGCTTGGGAAAGCCAAATCAGCTAACGGTCACTTCTCTGTCTACAAGGTCAGCGGGCAAGCGGCTCCAGCTAACTTCACCTGTTTACCTTCCAGACCCCTCAGGCTCTCAGCTACCAAGGGGAAAAGCTGATGCTTTTCCACTTGCAGCCCAACAGGTTATAAGCGAGGTTGTGTTCAAACAGCACACTTTCATCTCTGGTGCCATCTGAGCTCACGCTGACGGAGCAGCCCTGACAGGACAGTGGAGAGTCGTCTCTAAGAACACGGCCACCCGGTGCCGGCTCCCTGCTCTGAGCCCCTGCCCACCCCGCTCCCCTCTCCCTGCTCTGAGCCCCTGCCCACCCCGGTGCCGGCTCCCTGCTCTGAGCCCCTGCCCACCCCGCTCCCCTCTCCCTGTTCTGAGCCCCTGCCCGCCCCGGTGCCCTCTCCCTGCTCTGACACTCCTAACCCTCCACTACCCGGCACACGCACCCTACCCTACGACCGAGAAGCACACCCTCGGCCACCCTCTGTCCCCAACACCGCCATCCAGAGCTTTAAGTCTATACTTAGAAAATGTTAATGGCATTACCCATGGGGAACCTTATAACTTCATAATATCCCGGAGCTTCTGTTCTCTTCACGGGTTCCATGAAGGGCCAAGCGCTTTGATGGCTCTTGGGTAAAGAAAAAAGTAAGGTATCTAATATGGAAATTCCATGTGGGAAATCATTTCAAAACATTTGCGTGAAGTGGAGAAGCAGCGAACACCCACCTTCACCTGCTGAAGGATGCTCCTGAGCGTGCTGTACAGCTGGTCGGGATCTCTGGCCTCTTTACTTGAAAGGAAAGGGCACACCGAAGAAGCAAGGATTAGCATCCTGCCCCCTTGCCAGGCGACTCCTATCCAGCTCGTCTGTACAGAAACCTAAGACTGGAACTACTTCAGCATGTCTTACGAAAAGTGCAACCTAACGAGTGTTGTGGTGGTGACTACAATCAATTCCCCTGTCTTCTCTAAGCTGCTGGGAGGGGAGATAAAGCACTTCCGTCAACATCCTCTGGCCCATCGCACTTACCTTTTCTCTCTTCCACTCGGTTTCCAGCCTGTCTCTCCTACACATACCAACAAAATCAAACACTGAATGAGAGCTGCTTTCGGTCAAGAGAATAACACAGTTAATACTTATCAAAAATGCAATCACGTACAGCCAGGACGCAATAAAAGACTACTTCTGAAAAGAGACTGAAATTAACTGCGATTAATTCTTTACTTCCTTACACACTAGAATATATAAAACATTCCCAAGACTGGCATTTCTCCATCTGCTAGTATTTTTTAAAGCAGGAACTCCAACCTTTCAGAGGAAAGCAAAATAAACAAGCATGTCTGGTACTATGGGCACGTATATTTTCAAAACTCTAAGTCACATTTTCTGCTAATCACCATGTGAAAGAGGTAAGCTGTTATTTTAGGTTGGAACAAACTCTGTCCTGCTCTCTATTTTATTTGGCACAGAACCTGCTTGTAACGCAAGATGGTCTCAGGCAGCAGAAAGAAGACACAGCCTGGAGTCCAACAGACCTGGATTTGACGTCTTGTTCTCCCCTTAAAAGTTAAGCTGCACTCCCTAAGTTAGTCAGCCTTTGCCTCTGTTTATCAATGTATAAGACAGAACTCCAGAACTGAGCTGATTCCTTTTGAGGTTAGTTGATGTACATGTAAAAAATTAAAAAAAAAAACCCAAGCAGAAGAATGTTTGGCACACGTACACATTCAGTGACAGGGTAGCTATTTTGCCATTAATAAGGACAATACACAGAAGGACAATTTCCAGGTCTAGCAAAGAAAGATCTGCTGTAGGGTATACTTCGTAATGAAGACATCTATCTTGCTCAAATAATGTTTTATTTTCTTCTGGAGAATTTTAGTTTGGTTTATTAAATCTTCAATACACTAGCAGATCCTGGATTTGAACTGAATGAACGTGCCAATATTTATAGCTTCTGATCGACAAAAACACTTATTTTATGTTTTAAACCAATATAATTCACTTCTAACATACTCACAGAGAAGAACCCTTGGAAAACCACTCTAAAACAGGGAACCTGAAACCAGCCTTACACTGTCGGGTCAGATGGTTTAGAAGTCAGGGGCTCTAGGCTCAGCGGAGCACAGCTCTGCCTGGGGCAGCCTGGGGCATGGAGAAGGGCGTGGACGGGAAGCCACCTGGAGGAGGCAGGGCTGCTGCTCCCTCGGTCACTGGCCACGAGCCGCTCACGGTTACAGGGCTGAGCCAGCCTGGGACTCAACCTCCTAGCCCTATGAGCAGAATTCCCTGCCTTTAAGGTCACCTTTGGGAGTGGCCGACACTGTGCCACAAACAACAGGCTCTCAAAGCGATGCACGTGAACAGCTAAAGCGGGAGATGGCCCCGGCTCTCCGCGGTCTGTCTGCCCCGGAGGCAGAGCAGACGCAAACGAAAGCACTGCCCTCTTCTGAGACCGCAGCGTCCCAACTGGAGACCGCGGGCCTGTAGCCTCCCGAAGCAGTGCGCTCCAGCGGAGCTGCTTCCGGGGTCTCGGGGCACGATCAAAAGCTTCTGCCTTTAGAAGATCAATACATACGAATTCCAGGAATGCTTTCTATCGGGATCTGCCGAACTCCATCTTTAAAACAGGAAAGTCCAGGGTAGACTTTCCGAATCTGGGCTTGTTTTCTTTCTATCAGCTTTTTAATGATCTGCAAAGCAGAAGAAGAAACTAAGTTTAGTGACCGAAGTTTGTGGCTCCAGCTTAAGTTAGTCAATCTAAGAAGTTATTTTCCCAACAAAATTAAGTCTTTAGGAAACAAAAGGGTAAATGATATTAAACGGTAAGACATGAAAACATTCTATGAGGCCATGCACGTTTAGTGTCACTGACAGAGCCGTCTTTGAATGCTTGTCCCCTGCCATTGAAAAAAAAGCCAGTATTAAGAGACTGCACTGCCCCAAGAGCCCACTGCCCTCTTTGCCAGCGTTAAGTACCCTGGGAGCCTCGGCCACAGCGACGAGAAACAGCCCTGCAGCCCGGGCACTGTCAGCGTCCCTGGACATCTCAGGACCAGGCGCCGCCCCTTGCACCTGAGGGGCAGGCGGACTCACCAAGTCCCCAGAGCCCAGGAGGACGGACTTCCCAGTGCTCACATGTTTCAAGGTGTGAGCCCCGACCTTCGATGCTCACATCCAAAAAGCAGCTCTGAAGACTGAAGGCAACCCGCCAGGACAGGGTCCCCCAGAACTACTTAGGGAATTTTGAGAGGAGTCTGTTTGTCTTTTAAAATAATTCCCTTCTCCAGTAGAGCTTCCCGACCCAGGAATCACACCCAGGTCTCCTGCACTGCAGCTGGATTCTATACCGTCTGAGCCCCCAGGGAAGCCCAATGTTCTGATGTAACTACTTTCAGGGCAGTTTTCCCTTTAAAGAAGGAAAGGGACTGATGGTCCAGTTGTTAGGACTCCATGCTCCCAATGCAGGGGTACAGGTTCGATCCCTGGTCAGAGAACTAAGGCCCCGCATGCTACAGAGAGCAGCCAAAAAAAAAAGGAAAGAAAGACCAACAGACTCAAAAACCACCATCTTGAAATTAACTATGTCAGCGCTGAACTTTGGAAAACACTACAACAGTAGCAATCATTAATCGAATTAACGAAAAAATTCAAGTTCCTAACTTCTTGATCTCAAATGGAAAACTGGTAAATGCTACAACATGAATACAACACGAATACATAATCTTAACAATTAAACACAGGACTTCATAAAATGAAGTGGTAACAGAGACTGCTGGTAAATCTGCTCAGGGTTGTCCAATATCATGTAAACCACTCATGTAATTTAAAATTTTTCAGCAGCTACTTTAAAAAAAAAAGTAAAAAGAAATAGGAGAAATTGATTTTAACAATATATTTTAATCTAATCCAATATAGCTAAAATACTATCACTGTAGCATATAACCAAGAGAAAAAATTATGAGATATTTTACATGCTTTTATTCACACTAGGTCTTCAAAGTCAGAATGCATTTTACACTTGCAGAACATCTCAGCTTCGACTGGCCATGCAGCTAGGACCCAGTAGCGACATGTGGGTAGTGGCTACCATTGTGGACAGGAGATCAGAACGGATGCTGGGCATTAGTTGTGAGTCCAGGTCTTTTTAAAAAGATTCCTCGGGACTTTCCTGGAGGGCCAGTGGCTAAGACTCCACACTTCCAACTAAGATCCCACCCCAAAAAAGAAGAATTTCTGGAAACAGGTATACAATAGAATATTACTCAGCCATAAAAAAGAATGAAAGAATGAAATAATGCCATTTGCAGCAACCTAAAGATTATCATACTAACTGAAGTTGTCAGAGAAGGATAAATACCATATGATATCACTTATATGTGGAATCTAAAAACGCTGACACAAATGAACTTTACAAACCAGACACAGACTCACAGATAGAAAACAAACTTATGATTACTGAAGGAGAGGAGGGAAGGAATAAACTGAGGCTTTGGGATTAACAGCTGCACACTGCTACATAACAAGCAGACAGCCAGCATGGACCTACTGCACAGCACAGGGAACGCTACTCAGTATTTCATAATACCTCATATCGGAAAAATCTAAAACAAATACACGTATATAAGTCAATCACATTGCTGCACACCTGAAACCAACACCAACACTGTCAATCAACTATATTTCAGTTAAAATTTTTTTCAAAGAATCACAGTGGCAATTTCTTAAATGAAGGCCTTCAGAAAACTTAATTTCAAACACAGCTTTAAATGTTTTTCTCTCTTCACCAAGGATGCTCTCAGATGTGATAAACGATCAGGCGGCTTCCACCCCTTCACGAGCACCCTGAGGTAATGTTGGTGGGGGGTGACCCAACCTCTCTGGCCCTGAGGGTCACGGTAGAGCGCGCAGACCGTTCAATCCCATTCTAGCCTCTCATCGTCGCCCGCCTAGAAACTCTCTGCAGCTCATCACCACATCTTCATCTCCCTCTCCTCAACTCCACCTTCCATCCCATTTCTGTCATTTTCGTCTTCCCAGAGAATCAGAGGGCACAGCACCCACGTTTACAGTTCACTGAGTCGCAGGATGTCTTCCTACAAAACGCCTGCTGCTCTTCTTCCCTCTCTGGCTCTTCCAAGCGTCCCCAAGCCCCACAGCCCTGATCCGTCCTGCCCGCTCCCAGCCGGCCACCCTTTCTCAGAGGCTCTCATCACGCGCACGCCTCAGGCTCCAGGCGCTCTGGGGCCCAGGAACCTCCTCTTGTGGGGCTCCATCTGCTCCTGCTGACCGCCTTCCGGGCCCCCCATCCTCACATGGGTCCCCTGGCCCCTCCGGTGACGCAGGTGATGCCGGGTCCTCTGCACCCCGGCCGTGTCCTGGTCCCCTCTGCACCCCGCTCACGGCAACCACGAGGCCTCTGCTCCTGCGCCCCAGGTGGGGAAGGCCATCGGTCCCCGCCTGCTCAGGGCCTTCCAGAGCTGGACTGAACATGTGTGACAGTCACCTGAATTCTGTAGAGGTTGCCAGGTGAATCCAAGAACCTCACTAAGGTGACCTCCGAGCTCTTTTAAAAGAAGGAGGTGAACAGGTGCATTCAGGGCTGCCTGCTGGACACACTGGAAGCCGAGGTGGGGGGCCCAAGGGGACGGAGGGGAGGGGGCCTGTCTTCTTCAGCACCGGGCTCCGCTGGATCTGAGGCAGCCCGGACAGAGGGTCCCCCACCCATGGGTCTGGACTTGGAGTCCGCGGACTCTGCAGGGTCCTGCTCTGGCCTCCACAGCGTAGACGAGGGGAGAGGGGCATGGGGACAAGGGGTAGCGGGGCTGTGGGCTGGCGGGGCCGCAGGGCGCGGGGAGAGGGGCTGCGGGACGTGGAGAGCGGGGGCGCGGGGCATGGGGCGCAGGGAGCCGGGTGCCAGATCCCAGCAGCCTGCTCGGAACTCCATCTCACACTGGAACCTCTGCCCAAGAAACAACAAAGGCTGCTTCTATTTTCTAGTTTAATAGAAGACCTTTGGCTCACTTCCGTGGGACGTGTACAGAGAAGTCTGAGCTACTTTAACCAAAAGGGAGGAACTCACTGAGCTCCTGCTCTTCGGACACACTGAGAAGGCGGCTCCGTCTCTGCAACGTCAGAGATATTGACAAGGAGCTAAGGTCTGGGAGGAGGCACAGGAGCAGACACCAGGAAAGAAAGCCAGGCTTCAGGTGGACGCCTTTGTTTGTTACTCACTAGAGAAAAGCGCCTTTGGCTGAGTAACGGAAGTATAAGTGGGACTGGGGCTTCCCAGGTGGCTCGGGGCGTGAAGGGTCCACCTACAGTGCAGGAGACACAGAAGATGTGAGTTGGATCCCAGGTTGGGAAGATCCCCTGGAGGAGGGCCTGGCAACCTACTTCAGCGTTCTTGCCTGGAGAACCCCACGGTCGGAGGAGCCTGGGGGCTACAGTGCATATGGTCGCAGAGACTCAGACTCGAAGGAAGCAAACTAACAGGACAGGTACAAAGCGGGATTGATGTGGGGTGTGATTTCCCAGTTTTTGACCTCCAAGAACTGGGGGCCAGGAGGGTGATCCTGGGTTTACTATGTAAAGTTCACTCGTTTAATAAATGGCCTTTATGTTTCTCCTGTCTTACAGAAATGTAAAACTTGCTATATAATCAAATCCATCACCCCTTCTCTTTTAGTTCATACGCATAAAAGACTTGACCCCAGTATCAGAGGACAAATCACTTGGGACTTCCCAGGGGGTCCCTTGGTTAAGACTCCGCACAGCCACTGCAGGGGGCATGGGTTCAACCCCTGGTCAGGGAGCTAAGACTCGGCAAGCTGTGTGGTGTCATAAATCACTTAATCTCTGGAAACATACACTGTCAGAACTTGCAATGGAAAAGAGAGATGAACACTCACTAAGATAAATACAGAAGTAACAGGTTCAAATGAGTGGATCAAACTAGCGCTTGAGAAGTTCAAAGAGGAAAGGAGCACAGGCAGCAGTGGTGTGTGTGAGTGAACCGGGACAGGGGGCGGGTGGAGGGTGACCGCAGCACGTAAGAGGGTTAGAGTGTCAGCAACAGCCTTGGACAGCAGTTTAGAAAAGGGAATAAAGAGACAAGTCTGGGAAGGTGGCACAGGGCCGGCATGTACGAGGCCTTGAAGGCAAAACCACTGCATTTTACACCAATTTAGTAAGTATTGACCCCTGCTTTGAAGTGGTCATTTAGATAGGAGGTAAAGGATACCTTCAAAGAAGAAATCCAGACAATCCAGAGCAAACCGAGGCCCTGGCGTCCATCAGACGCCCCCACACAGAGCCCAGGGGTGAGCACTTCGCCCCAAAGGAGCCTGATCTTGCAGAGGGAACCAAGTCGGTCACACACTTACCTCCTTCTGCTTCTTAATGATGACAGAGAACTCCGTGTATGGGATCCGTGGATTTAGCTCACATCCCATTAAAGTGGCGCCTTCATAATCCTTGATGTAGCCAACATATTTGGTTTTAGGAATTTTTATTTCTTTGGAGAAACCCTGTAAAACCAATAACCTCATTTATACAAGCCCTGAGCATCAAATACCCTGAGTGCAAATGACGTGCAAGGCCTGGCTTGGTGCTGGCAGAGGTCCAAGCTCCTTTCTGACTATCCCAGTGGATTAGCATGAAGCTTCTCTTAAGAAGTTCAGAAAAAAACAAATTGTGCAATCCAAGATAAAATAATAATAATAATCCTAGTAAAATAAAATATTAAAAATTCATTAACAGAAATGGCTATTAAGTAAAAATAAGATTTAATTTTGCATTAAACTGCACACTTTCTCCCAAAGTAGAGAGAGGGCCTCGAGGATGTTCTGGAAATCAACAATGAACCCTATTTTGAAAGCAAAATTCGTCCAAAAATCTAGCAAGAACCACCTTGATATTGAAGAAACGAAACACTTAATAGGCAAAAAACTTCCAGACCATCACAAGTGTGGTTGTTTCAATGACATTAATGTTTTGCAATATATTCATTTATATATTTTAAGCTGTAATAACATAGTTATACAGGGAATACAGTCATATTATTTATAACAATTTTCCTTGTGGGTCTGTTTCAAATTTTTGCAGAAAATTAGTTGGACTTCAGTTTCTTGCCTTCTCTTTCAGTAAAAACTCATTTTCCAAGCAATTATTGCCATCAGCCTCAGAGAGGACCACAGACGCAAACCGATCATTGAAAACAGAATGGAGATAGTGACAAGGGAGCATACACACCACCACGTGTAAAATAATAGCCAGGGAGAGGTTTCTGTTTGACTCAGGGAGCCCGAACTGGGGCTCCGGAACTCCCCAGAGGGTGGGGAGGGGTGGGCGGTGGGAGGCAGGTGAGGAGCGAGGGGCCAACGTGAACCTGTGCTGGTCCATGTGATGTGGCGGAGGCCAGCACAGGAATGGGAAGCAATCTTCCTTCATTAGAAAAAATCAGCTGCGGGGGGAAAGCATGGCTGAGGGCTTCCCTGGTGGCTCAGTGGTAAAGAGTCTGCCTGCCGATGCAGAAACACAGGTTTCCTCCCTGGTCCAGGAAAGTCCCACTGTGCCCGTGCTCCAGGACCGTGCTCTAAGGAGCCTGTACCCCGCAACCAGAGCCTGCGCCCCGCGCCCAGCGCAGACCCCCTGGAGCCAGGGCCGCAGGGAAGGGCGCCCGCTCACAGCAGCTGAGAGAAGTCAGCGCAGCAACAGGCAGCACAGCCAGAGATAAATCAGTGAAAAATTCCTAATCTTTTTCTAAAAAAAAAAATCCTGCCTGAGTTACTATGTCTGCAATGCAATTACAGCCTAGGAAAGCTGACACTCAAGTCCCAGTAAAATAATGCCACTTAGCTCTCTCTAGCGAGTTTTACTGTAAAAGTTACCAATGCATCCCAAAGAATGACAAGAAAATAAAAAGGTTAATTATCTGACACTGGAGGGAAAGCTTTCTAGTCATATGTATAAGGACTTTTTCAAAGAGGTTAACAGATTTTATCTAACAAAATCTCTAAAATTCTGTACATTAAAAAAAAGCCATAAGTAATGCTGAAACAGACAAATAATGGAGAAAAATCATAAAAGGTTACTACTCTCATATCCTTATACATGAGTTCTCATAAATCAATAGAAAAATAAAAACTTTAATAGAAAAAGAGGCAAAATACAATAAACTGGCAATTCAAAAAAAGAAGAAATACAAAGGGTCAATGAACAAGGAAAAACAGGTCAAACCTCACAATAATCAAATAAATGCAAACATGGGCCATTTGTTACCTAGGAAAGGGGTAAAAAACACTTTTTCTTCAATCAACTCCTTTCCTGAGCCCCTTTACATGCCACTGACAAGAGCAGAAACTGTTACAGCATCTGTTATTTGTTACAGCACATAACGAAACAGTAGACATGTCTGGAAGGCCACACTCACACATGGACACTTATTTACGAAAATACATAAATGTTCCCTAAATGTGGGATTGGTTTGAGAAATTAGTTTCCATTTCTACAACAATTCAGAGAACCATCAAAAATCATAATTAAAAAATCAGACTATATTAAGTAAAAAAGGCAATTATTTAAACTGCATACAGTATAAGCCAATTTTGTGTTTATATACACACAAACACACAGAGAAAAAAACATCAGAAGGGTATCTGTCAAAACATTTACAGTAAATTTCTCTGGGTGGTGGAATCACATGCAATTTTCCTCTTTTTTTGGAGTTTTATTTCATTTTCCAATTTCATTTTCCAGTTATTATACTTCTATGATAACTATACATTACTTTTGTCATCAAAAAAGTAAACGAAAAATGTTTAGGAATCTAGAATTATAAAGCACTATTAAAATAACAAGTAGCAGGGGCTTCCCTGGTGGTCCAGTGGTTCAGCCTCCACTCTTCCATTGAAGGGGCTTTATACCTGGCCAGGGAAGGAGGGTCCCACATGCCAAGCCACAAGGGCAAAGAGACGGAAGAACCCTCAAAGAGCTGAGATGAAACTTCTGGTAGAAAGAACGAAGATGCGGCCAAGCGCCTAGCCGCCTACGTGCTGATGGAGCAGGACTGTCTGGAGCCCTCTGTAACATCAGAACTTCCTCTCTGCCAACAGAAACACACTCTGCCTTCCAGAGATTAAATCTATTTCTCTCATTCGAGGAGAACTCCAGTCCCCCAATGTGAATCTCTCCTCAGCCTGGGGAGACCGCGTTTCAGAATGCTAGGATGCAACAGTGCACTCCACTCTCAGACAACATCCCTTCATTCACTCAGACATTTATTTCGTACTGACAGCGCGATTGCTAGTCACACCCTCTAGTCCAGGCTGAAGCTTACCTCTGGCTTAAGGCTTGCAAAATAAATGTATGTCCTTAAAAGGAGAAGACACTTATTTGCACAAAAGCTACTTGAGTGCATGTCAAGAAAAGTAAGGACAGAACAGGTTTGCAGTCAAAACACCCACCTGCTTCTTGAAATATCCAATGGCATATTCATCTGCATAGGTGAGGAAGTTCAAGATGTCATGTTTTATGTGGTATTCCTTCAAGTGGTTCATCAGGTGTGTTCCATAGCCCTAAGGGCAAGTCAGTACGCAGACAAATACATTAGGTTCTGGACAAAAGAAAGTCCCACATTTTCACTGAGAAATACTGGCAAATGTAGGCATATGTATTACCAATGTAATACCAACGCAACACCCTTCCTGAGTTTCTGAACTTTGAGCCAAAAAATTCAAAATCCTTGGATCTAGATACAATCATCACTTGAAAACACTAAGTTTCTGGCTCTTAGAAAAGAATATACCAAAGCTACAAGCTGGTCATTCACATCTAGAGGTTACAGGCTGAATATTAATAAGGAGGTGTCTGGAGTAAATACTGATCATGAATTTCTGCTTATGTTTAGAGTATTTGAGAAACTGAGATCAAAAGAGCAATATAAATGAGAAGGGCTAACCTTTTCTAGAATAGTAACTAATCCAAGTGCTTCCTATAGACAACAAATCAGCAATCCTTCCAAAGAGCTGTATCATCACAGTATCTTCAACTTGGTCTTCTCAGACCTTTCCCAGCAAAGTCTGAGGAGCCCCGAAGCTCTGAGTAAGCCAGAGGCACTGGGAAGTAACTAAGAACAGTGACAGAGGACGGGATGGCTGGACAGCATCGCCGATTCGATGGACATGAGTTTGGGCAACGTCTGGGAGATGGAGAGGGACAGGGAAGCCTGGCGTGCTGCAGTCCATGGGGTCATGAAGAGTTGGACGTGCCTTAGCAACTGAACAACAGCAGCAAAAATAGTGAACAATGTTGAATAAATTAATGATTGAAATATGAAAAAAAAAGGAATCAAGTTTTTTGGTGATGGACAAAACTTAAAGAAAATATATAAAGGGATGGTTTGAGAATCTCATAAAAAGGTGAAGAAAGTAAACCCAGACATGAATACCTTTACATCAATATTTTAGAATTTGATGACACATTTTTCTAAAGAACTAAAAGAGACTCACAGGTATGACGTCATGGAACTACAGCACCACAGGGGAGAAGGGTCTTTGGAAGTCATCTGGTCTAATTCTACCCTATGTGAAGCTAGGAGTCTTCTACTGTCTACCTCAGGGAAGTCAGCTGCGAGAAAACCTCCAGCTTGGGGAGCTCACTGTCCTTGGCCCAGTTCGTTTCCAACCACTGTTGTGGTTGGGAAGTTCTTTCTAATTTTCACCTGTGATCTGACCCCTTGTTCTTTCTGCCTACTGGCCTTAGTTCTGCTCCTAGAGTAACAGTGACTCTTCCCTGCTCTTAACAATTCCCCAAGCCCTTGAAAATCACCCCCGTCCATCCCTACCTCTCAGGTCCCAGGTCCAGCCTCACTGAGGCTTCAGCCCTGCTGCGTATGCATGACTGGAAGACCCCCTCTCAAGTTACTGGTATCTTTCAAGGCTTGCTCCTGTGTAGCAATACACTCCTAAAGCACAGATCCCATGACCAAGCATAATAATACCCAGGGGATGATCTATCCAGCATGTAGGAAAAGAGTGCAACTGTCTCCCTATTCTGGAAATTATTCTTCCACTGGTATTAACTGTAGACAGATTAGCTTTTCCCAAAGATATCACAATACTGACACACTGCAAGTCTGAAAATAACTCAGATTAAAGAATGAAGGAAACCTCTCTTAAGGAGAAGAGAGTAAAATGGGGAAAATAAACATATAAAACTCATAATTACAGTAAACAACTAGCTGTTCAATACGGCAGCCACTAGCCATGTGTAGCTATTGAGCAATGGAAATACAACAAGTCCAAATTGAGGTGTGCAAGTGTAAAAAAAACCTCTAACAACTAACAAAGTTTATTGCATATTGAAATGACAGTATTTTGGACACATTCAGTTAAACAGAGAATGTCTGAAAAACAGAAACAGAGACACAGACACATAGAACAAACATACGGACAGCAAGAAGGGAACAGCGAGGGGACGGACCGGGAGACTGGGGGCGGGATTTCCACTTTATTTGAAAACGGATTTGTACATGACCTACAACATTAAATATTATTTTTAAAGAAAAGTGGGGAAAAAAACTGGAGAAAAGGGAAGGGTTTGCTACTGCATGTGCAGAGCAATAGTCAGGCCTAGGGAGAAGGCAGTGGCACCCACTCCAGTCCTCTTGCCTAGAAAATCCCGTGGACGGAGGAGCCTGGTGGGCTGCAGTCCATGGGGTCGCTAGGAGCTGGACACGACTGAGTGACTTCACTTTCAATTTTCACTTTCATGCATTGTAGAAGGAAATGGCAACCCACTCCAGTGTTCTCGCCTGGAGAATCCCAGGGACAGGGGAGCCTGGTGGGCTGCCATCTATGGGGTCGCACAGAGTCGGACACGACTGAAGCGACTTAGCAGCGGCAGCAGGGCTAAGTAAGAAATGAG
The DNA here is from genome assembly GCF_049115385.1 of Moschus berezovskii. Lineage (NCBI taxonomy): Eukaryota > Metazoa > Chordata > Mammalia > Artiodactyla > Moschidae > Moschus > Moschus berezovskii. The sequence goes on along the minus strand of NC_142460.1, from coordinate 15,430,927 downwards.
TCTTCTGATGAAACCTAGATGCAGCTGATGGAAGAGAGATAGGCTTTTGCTGCATACACCACCTTGTCAGGAGCTAACAGAACTATTAGAATTTCACGGGTTCCTCTGTCCATGGGATTCTCCGGGCAGGAATGCTGGAGTGGGTTGTCATGCCCTTCTCCAGGGGGTCTTCCCGATCCAGGGATCAAAATCGGGTCTCCTGCATTATAGGCAGATTCTTTACCTCTGAACCTCCAGGGGGTTCCTCTTTGTTTTATTTCCAGCATGTAAATCAATTCCAGGTACCTGGTATATACTCAGTACCTATCAGATGATAGTTTTCCCCTGGGAACTTCTAGAACCTGTATTCTGCGTTTTTTCATCTTACTATAGCACTGACATTGTTAATAATGGATTTATCAGAGGATGGACATGAGTCTGGGTCAACTCCAGGAGTTGGTGATGGACAGGGAGGCCTGGCGTACTGCAGTCCACGGGGTTGCAAAGATTTTGGACACGGCTGAGCGACAGAACTGAACAGAACTATACGTTTTCTCCCCTCCATTCACAATCCAAGAATTTTACTCAAAAAGAACAATAATGGTTCTGGTGTTAGCAGTGTCTCAAACTCTGCATGAGACAGTCTTTACTGCTGGCCACTGACCCTTCACCTCTCCAAAGAATTTCCAGATTCCAGCTGCTTGTGCGTAGGGGCTGTCTTTCATCTTGAATCCTGTGTGCCTAGTATTGTGACCAGCAGTAGTAGAAGCTCAAATATCTGCTTGTTTAAATAAACAGTAACAGAGTTAAGCTATTACATGCAGAAACGCTTAGGTTTTTCACCCCAGCACAGTTTCCCTTCTTTGCATGCCTTTATTTTCAACTGTCACGGGCTTCCCTGATAGCTCAGTTGGTAAAGAAAATCCACCTATAATGCAGGAGACCCCACTTCGATTCCTGGGTCAGGATGATCAGCTGGAGAAGGGATAGGCTACACGCTCCAGTGTTCTTGGTTTTCCCTTGTGGCTCAGCTGGTAAAGAATCCTCCAGCAATGTGGGACACCTGGGTTTGATCCCTGGGTTGGGAAGATCCCCTGGAGAAGGGATAGGCTACCCACTCCAGGATACTGGCCTGGAGAAATCCACTGACTGTACAGTCCATGGGGTCGCAGAGTCGGACACGACTGAGCAACTTTCACTTCACTTCAACTGTCACCAAAAGGATTCCTTTCGAAATCCACCTGGTAACTTCACTGTTTATTTAAATACTTACTATCGTTAAATAAGTATTAGTCCCGTAACTTAAAAGTTGCATACAATGTCAAAACCAAACACTTAGATAATCTATTTTAAAACAAGGTTAGAAGCTTTAAGTAGATTCTCAAATGTTATCTTGTATGTGTTCTGAGCAAGATAAATTCACACAAAAATCTTATTTGGGGCATTACAGGAATTTATATATAAGCTTAAGTCTCCAAAATGAGTGGATGCAAATTTTAAACCATTTAGCCCAGATTTTTAATACCTCAAATCAAAGCCGTAAGCTTCCACTTAGCATCGTGCAGCTCTCACAAGGTAAGCGCAGCAGCATGGGCTTCCACCAGAGTCCTCCACCCCATTCAGTTTTTTTTCCCCTTCAGTTTTTAAAGAGTAACCTTCATTTGCTAAAAATACTTTCAAGTTACTTACAAAAAATGGCTTTTCTTTTCGTTTTTCCTGCTCAGTTTGTGATATTTGGCCACCTTCCTTCAAGTCTTTAGAAAATTACATGGTTTGGGGGAAAAAACATACACTGCCCTTCTGGGAAGACAAAGCATCCAATTCATATTAACACCTTTAGTTTCCCTCTGGAATCCTAAAAGTGTGCAAGGCAACCTTAGCCAACCTTTCCAAACAAGTTGCTTGGTATAGCTTTCTGTGCAAACAAATATTATGCAATCTTCTGAAGTTATAAACCAAGGGCATATTTTCAAGTTCCTCTCCCTACAAAAAGCCCAACCAAATTTTCTTTTTAAGCAAGTTCCTAAATTCTGGACCCCTGGGATTGTTTCTCAGTTTGGCTATGGGGAAATGAACCACACAGCGTGGACAAGCACAGCGACCACACCATCTGAAGACACACTGCCAAAGCGCCCCAACACAGGCGCAGAGGTCAGTCTCACGCAACCGTGTGCCCTCACCTTCCCCAATCAGAAGGATGAATGTGACACTGGTGCATTTTGTGTGCCCTTGGACGCTTCGCGTTTTGAGGCAACATCAAAAGCCCCATTTGCGCTTTCTGAGAGGAGACCGCAGCTGTTGAGATCGACACGGTCACTGTACACAGAGGAGAGCTGTTAATGAGGCCAAAAGCGCCCTCAGCACTGGCTGTGGCCCCCAGGCCAAGCACAATTCCTTCCAGAGACCATCCATCTTCAGTTTCTGTATCCGGCATTGCTTCATGGTAACTGAGGAAGGCAACAGTGTCCTTACCCTCACTGTCCAAGCCCAGAGAGCCCTAGTCCTGAGCGAGACAGGTGCGATGTGAGATACACGGTGCGTTTCAGAGACTCAGGAGAAATCAAAGGTGTAAACGGTCTCCACAGTTCCCGGACACCGAGTGCCGTTGCAAAGACAGGACTTTGGATACACTGAGCAACATGAAGGATCTACTCCTAGAATTATTCCTGCATATCTGCAATGTCACTGACAGAAGATTTAAACTCACATATGTAGCTGACGTGGGCACATCATGTTACAGATCACTGGGCAGCGCTGACTTAGACTTTCCAATAATTTATGTCAGCAGCTACTGAATCTTGAGCTACTTATCTTTCCACCAATTGCCATATTTTTGCCTGACTTTAGGACTCCCCAAGTACCAAATAAATAACACTCTCAAGACACGTTTCTGGTTCCGCTTCCATAAAAGCAACTGAGTAGGACACAACATCATCTAGATCTTCCTGACAATTAGGAATCTGGTTTATTCCAGGCAGATGGCAAAGCCAACCACACTGTCAACACGACAGTCTGGTTCCTGGGGAGGGACTTGTGCCAAGGACAGCTGGGAGGGCAAATCAGAATCACACACACTCACAGATCCATCCCTCAGACTCACAGATCCGTCCCTCACACTCACACAGATCCGTCCCTCACACTCACAGATCCGTCCCTCAGACTCACAGATCCGTCCCTCACACTCACACAAATCCGTCCCTCACACTCACACAGATCCGTCCCTCACACTCACAGATCCGTCTCTCACACTCACACAGATCCGTCCCTCACACTCACAGATCCGTCTCTCACACTCACAGATCCGTCCCTCACACTCACAGATCCGTCCCTCACACTCACAGATCCGTCCCTCACACTCACACAGATCCGTCCCTCACACTCACACAGATCCGTCCCTCACACTCACAGACCCATCTCTCACACTCACAGATCCGTCCCTCACACTCACAGACCCGTCCCTCACACTCACAGACCCGTCTCTCACACTCACACAGATCCGTCCCTCAGACTCACAGATCCGTCCCTCACACTCAGACAGATCCGTCCCTCACACTCACAGATCCATCCCTCACACTCACAGATCCGTCTCTCACACTCACAGATCCGTCTCTCACACTCACACAGATCCGTCCCTCACACTCACACAGATCCGTCCCTCACACTCACACAGACCCGTCCCTCACACTCACAGACCCGTCTCTCACACTCACACAGATCCGTCTCTCACACTCACACAGATCCGTCTCTCACACTCACAGATCCGTACCTCACACTCACAGGTCCGTCTCTCACACACTCACAGATCAGAATCACACACACACAGATCAGTAGTTAACACACACTCCCCAAAAGACCATGTTCCAACCCTTGCCTGAGTATTTCTGAAACTCAGTCATACATTTATTCCAAATTTCGTGGATTCCCAACAGGATTTCTGTAGTCCTTGCCCCCGACTTCAGGCACAAGGTCATACGGAATCTTCCTGAGGTCTGAGATACCTGAGTCCTCTCCCTAACCTACATGGCACCCCACCTCTTCTGGTGGTGCCGCGTGCCCAGGCATGTGTGGACACGTCTGCACATGGAAATCATCACCTCTTCACATGCCACTAACTAAACCTGAGCTGCTCCTGGGGCGGCCTGGTGTCATCGGCCCCAGCCCCGAGGTCCAACAAAGCCCGGTAGAGCCTCACTGCGGGTATGTGGCCGCGTGTGCGCGCCACAGACACACACACACACAGACACACACACACACAGACACACACACACACAGACACACACACACACAGACACACACACACACAGACACACACACACACACACAGACACACACACAGACACACACACACAGACACACACACACACAGACACACACACACACAGACACACACACACACAGACACAGACACACACACACACAGACACACACACACACAGACACACACACACACACAGACACACAGACACACACACACACACAGACACACACACACAGACACACACACACACACACAGACACACACACACACAGACACACACACACACAGACACACACACACACACAGACACACACACACACAGACACACACACACACACACACACACGCAGCGAGAGGAGGTTCCTCACAGAGTCCGGGACTCTCTGGACGTGGAGATCCTGCCACGCTCTGCGGCTTCTGTGAAAAGCACCACATCCTGCGTTTCTCCTGAGACCCTGGGTGAGCCTTACCTTGACTTGTTCGTTAGAGGTTACGGCGCAGAAAACAATCTCTGTGAAGCCCTGGGACGGGAACATCCGGAAGCAGATACCGCCAATGACACGGCCGTCTTTGATTAAAGCAAGGGTTTTGTGTTTCCTGGAAGAATAAGACTGCGTCACCGTTTCACCTCCTGTTTGGGGTGTTCCTCACTAACCAGTCAGGAAAACTGGAAGGGAGGGGAGTTCTTTCTTGATTTTTCTGTGGAAACCACCTCTGTCTGGCCACCATCTCACTAGAACATTCTCTAAGTGGATGTCTTAGAGCAAGCCTGCCTCCCGGGACGTCCCCGGAGTGTCCATGAGGACAAGCGCCAGCCACCTGAGGGGGTCTGAGCCCCCAGACGAAGAAGAGAGCCCGTGGACAGGCGCTGAAACAGGGTCATGTCCGACAACTGTGAACGCAGGACGGGAGCCCAGGGGGAGCAAAAGCCAGGGATGTGGGCACACGTTTCTGAAGAGTTCACTCTCACTCAGAAATGCCACAGAAGCTATAAGGAAACAAAAACACAATCCACCTGCACGGTTTGCTAAAACCTGCCTTCCAGAATCCCATCAGGGCTTCCGCCTAAAAACGTCACTCTGAACGGTCATGGGTCACAGTCCACACAGGCGACTGGGCTCTATATGTTAAAACGCATTTAATTATGGAAGCTTCCTTTCCTGTCTTTTCCTTTTTTTTTAATGCAATGGATGATCAAAGTTAACCTAACACCACGATAATCTTGTCAGGGCTTCCAGACTCAGGTAAGAATGGAACCTACTTAATATGCCAAAATCAGAATACCTGACTATGCGAAAATTGGGACATCCTCTTAATGTTTATGTATTCCTTCACGGATGCAATGAATGAAGCATGGGACGGTCACCGGAGCTTTAAATATAAAGCCTCATTAACAAAAAATGGATCAGCTGCTGGAAAACTGATCTGGACGCCTTTGGCCACGGCCACAGCTGTGCCGCCACTCTGTCCACACAGCTGATGAGAAGCAGCAGGGCTTGGTGGGTGACTCTGACTGACTCTCACTGCCCACGCAGTTCCTCTTTCACTTAAAAAGGAGAGTGAAGTCCCTGGTGGTCCAGTGAAGACCGAACCTTTCAACACAGAGGGTGGGATCAAACCCCCATTGGATTCCTGATCAGGGAGCTGAGATCACACGTGCCTCAGGGTCAAAAAACCAAAACATAAGACAGAAACAATATTGCAACAAATTCAAAAGAGACTTTAAAAATGGTCCACATCAAAAAAAAATCTTCAAGGCTGGTTCATGTTGATGTTTGGTAGAAACCAACACAATTCTGTAAAGCAATTACCCTTCAATTAAAAATAAATAATTTTTTTAAGTAAAAAAAAAAACTTAAAAAAAAAAGAATACAAAATAAATCAGGAAAGTAGAAAGCAAAGTGGGGCACGACTCACGGGTCAAAGACGAGCCGGGTGATGTACTCCTTGGGCATGCGCGGCAGCTGGTGTGAGAACACGTTCTGCAGCCCCACCAGCCACATGAGCACCTTCTTGTTGGGCTTCTGGCTCAGGGAGTTGCCCACCACATGGAACTCGATCACACCCCTCCGCTCCTCCAGCCTGGCTGCCTCGTCCCTGGCTGAGTGCGCTGACAGAAAGTTGGTCTGGGAGCAGGAGACAGGAGGTTACACGGAGCCCCTCCCTAAGACGGGAGGGATCGTTCACGGCAGCGCCGCTCCTCCGTGTGCTAATAAGACGCGTATTTGTGGGTTTCGGGGTCCCAAACAATAACACACAAGCCATGAAAACAAAACAGACAGCTAGGCAGAGCCCCCCACGTGTCCATGGAGACTTGGTACACACCAGGAGTCACCAGACTTTCTCTGAAGGGTCAAACAGCTCATGTTTCGATCTGCAAGTCAGGAGGCCTCTGCGGCAGCTGCAGACACCGCAGCAGGGAGAACGCAGAGGGACGTGTCCGCGTGGGCAAGGCCGAGCGCCCCAGGACTTGATTCAATGGGGGAGGCAGTCTGCGTCTGTCCTGGGCGCTACAGCCTGCCAGTCCTTGGTTTGGGGAATCCCGTCTGGCTGAGCACCCTTGGGATCCCAGACCCCAAATCCTCCCTGCAGGCCCAGAGTGGCAGTCGCATCTATACTACCAGCACCTCTTTTTCAGAGGAAGAGAGTCTTCTTTGCAAAGGAGTCGTGTTGACCACTCTCAACCAAGCTGGCAGTACAACCTCCTACCAGCAACCTGTGCCCCATCCTATTTAACCCACTCAGTGGGGTGCAGGTCAGTGTTCAACAAACAAACCCCCATGGCAGAAGGGCCAGCTGCTGGCACGTGCCCACTTCACTGGTCTAAGGCTGATGCCGGAGGCCCATCTGCCACTGAAGTCAACACATTTAACGACCATCTCACAAAATTCCTGAAAATTTAAGTTGCCTTGTGCATACCAGTACAAGGCAAGTTCAGGACACTACTAAATCCACCCAACAAATCCTGACATGTGTGACTACATCCACACTTCACAGCTGAAACAAACTGAGCAAAACTATTCTCTGAAGTTACTAAATCCCCGACAGACAGGTACACAAAAAGTCCCAAGGACTGGATACCTAAAAGGAAATGGAAAGAACAATTTTACAAGGAGATCACTCTCTTAACAGCATTCCAATTCTGTGAGTTATCCTCAACTGCACAAAATAAATTTCTAAGGAAACATGACAAATTAAACATGGATGCTGGGAAAGGTTGGGGGCGGGAGGAGAAGGGGACGACAGAGGATGAGATGGCTGGATGGCATCACCGACTCGATGGACATGAGTTTGAGTGAACTCCAAGAGTTGGTGATGGACAGGGAGGCCTGGCGTGCTGTGATTCATGGGGTCACGGAGAGTCGGACACGACTGAGCGACTGAACTGAACTGAACCTTCACCCAGCAGAGCCATTCTAAAAAAAATTTCTACAGATGTTTTGAAAAATCATCTCATTTCTTCATTTCCTGGAAGCTGTCAGAGCATCTAAAACTCCTTTGCCCCTGGATATGACACGAGATGACAGCACTTGAATCTAATCGTGAGTAAACAGACACAAACTCAGGGACCTTATGCCAAAGCAGGAGCTGCCACAAAAGGCCACAAGAGGGCTGGCAACTGTTCTAGAATGAACTAGATAGACTAAAGAGGTGAAGAGATCGAATTAAATGCAATGTGTGACCCCAGACTGATCCTCCAATAACAAGAATAGATACTAAAACAACAAAATTAGGATATATGGGGAATCTGGATATGGACTGTACATTAGGCCAAGAGAATTGATGCTTTTGAACTGTGGTGCTGGAGAAGACTCTTGAGAGTCCCTTGGACTGCAAGGAGATCCAACCAGTCCATTCTAGAGGAGATCAGTCCTGGGTGTTCATTGGAAGGACTGATGCTAAAGCTGAAACTGCAATACTTTGGCCACCTCATGCGACCAGTTGACTCACTGGAAAAGACTTTGATGCTGGGAAAGGTTGGGGGCAGGAGGAGAAGGGGACGACAGAGAATGAGATGGCTGGATGGCATCACGGACTCGATGGACGTGAGAGTATGAGTGAACTCCGGGAGTTGGTGATGGACAGGGAGGCCTGGCATGCTGTGATTCATGGGGTCGCGGAGAGTCGGACACGACTGAGCGACTGCACTGAACTGAATATAACTCTAAGCAAACTTTTTGACAAAGGGCCAGGTGACAAATACCTTAGGCTTTGAGAACATACTTCAATAAAACTTTATAAAACCAGCAAGTGGACTGGATTTGGTCCCCAGGCTGTAGACTGCCTACCCACACATCAGATAATACTGCAATCCAGCTGACTTTTCCGGCAGTGATAACTGCACTGTGGGAATGCAAATGAATAGTCTCAGTGTTCAGAGACACATGCAAACAACAGTTAGGGGTGAAGTGTCACAACATCTGTATCTAATTCTGAAACAGCTCCACATGGCTTACAGGAGAGGAAGACAGAGGGACAGTGAACGTGGCATGCAAGCCATTTGTGAGTCTAAATAAAGAGCCTCTGGATCTTTATCACGGAATTTTTGCAACATTTATGAGGGTTTAAATTTTTCAAGATAAAAAGTTGAAGCGGGAGGAATGCCTTCAGTGGTGGGGATTATGTTTCCCCACGACGCAGCCGTCATCAGTGGAATTACGCTCTCACCAGCTTGCCCGCCTCTCCACCCTGAGGACCAGACAACATGCAAACAGGGGGCACAGCTCCCTCGGCAACAACACCCCATCCCCAACAGCAGCAGCTGCAGAGCGGATGGGGTCCACCCGCGGGCGGCTCGCACTCCCCCTACTGACCTCTGGCCCAAGCATCGCGGTGGGGTCTGTGATGGTGGACATGACCTCATGGATTAACTCCAGTGGGATATCGCCCATCACCCGGGGCTTCTTGGTCTCCTCCAAAACATGAGAGTCGTTCATTTTCCTCTTTTCTCCTTGATGATCAAAACAAAAGGGCAAACGATGGTTGTTTTAAACACAAAGCACATGCCAACTAATCCAACTGATTTTCTAATAACACTGACAGGTGTGGACATCAAGCCTCCCTGTACCAGGGAGGAGCAGTGCAGCAGCAGGTGGGGAAGAGGAGCTTGCAGTAACTGCCCACCATTCTTTTTTTTTCTACTTTATTGATTGGCTGGGCAGCATGTGAGATTTCCTTAAGCAGGGACGGAATCTCTGCCCCCTGCACTGGGACACAGAGTCTCAACTGCTGGCCCATCAGGGAGTCCCCCAAGTGCCCACCATTCTGAACAACATTTCCTCTCTACACTAAGTTTTTTAACTTGACATATGAGTTATTAAGGCACCGCCTCTTCATGTGCATATTGAGGGATGAGTCTAATTATCACTGGTTATTAATCTCCATGTTGGAGATTAATTGTCCCTTTGTGGTCAGAAGAATATGGTCCTTCTGATACTAAAGGTCAAAATTTCTTGAAATGAGTTATGACCTAAAACTTGATCAACGTTTGTAAACTGAGCATCTTCTAGAGACTGTGTTTCCCGATTTTCGTGCTCTCTCTGTGTTGATCGTGTTTGTCCTTTCTGATAGTTTTGTCTGTTTGATCTATGAATTAATCAGAGATGTTTCTTCAAGCACTAAACTTCTGGTTGATTTGATCATTTCTCCTTATAGTTCTGTTAACTCTTTCTTTCATATATGTTTGCATGGATGTATGTATGTATATATACATCTTTGAAAGTATGTTATATGTGTGTGTGTGTGTCTACATATATTGGAAATACACTCATGAACTATTTCACTTTGATGGTGAATTTAATTTTTGTCATTACAAAATGACTCTCATGATCTCTCTCAATCCTTTTTTGCCTTAAAATGATGCCTCAACAGTGAGTAGGGCCCCTGGCCTTGGAAGTAGACACGTTCATTCCCAGGATGTCCAATACATCACAACTTGGAATAGGCCAGGCAAACGCGGGGAGAACTCTCTCCCACTCTCCTCCTCAGATTACGTGGCCGCCTTCTGTCCTACTATCGTGTTTGGTTTTTCTTTTTCTTTCTTTTCTTCTGTCATAATGTATTTATTTTTACAATTAAATTTTTAAATGCTCAAATCTAATTTATTCCTCAGGTGTGAATTCCAGTAAGCAGGCTCCATATAGCATTCGAACCATCCTGAGCTAAACAGCAGCAGAGCAATGTCAAGCATCTTGTCCATACAAGATGCTTTTCCAAATATGAGACTACTTACTAAACAGCTTTTGTTGAGTTCGTGTTTTTACAACTTTTTAGTTGTTATTATTGGAGGTGAGTGAGAATATTTTCCTTCATTTGACCAACTCATCAAATCCTACCATTCCACAAGAATAATGGTGTGAACTATTTATTCTGGAGCTTAGATTTATACCCAATATGCCCCAAACTTGATAGCTTGCTGAGTTCTGCAGTAAGAAAGCACCCTGGGCTATATCTGAGTTCAACAGCAGTTTCTAGAATGATCAGTCATGTCCCCCTTGGAAGTGGCCCCGGTGCTGCATGCTTAGTCCTCCACAGAAAACCCTGTTCTTGCCCCATTTCACGACACTTCTCAGTGTCAAACTTTGCTCATGCCAAGATGTGTCTGATGTGACAGCGGTGGACACAAATGCAGCCTTTGGAACATTCTATAACTGCGAAACGCCTCTAGCATTAAGAGGTTTTTGGTCCACATGGCAGATTACATTCATGGCCAAATTCTTTCCCCTCCTGTCTCCAGCTTCTGCCACGTGATTCTGCGGCTCTTCCTACAAAAGGTGTCAAGGCCATCTCCCCACCCCGTGACTCTGAGTCTGACCACGTGATTCGCTTCTGATGACAAAATAAGGCAGGCATCATGGTGTACCAGCTACGAGCTTAAGCTGCAGGACACTGCATTTCTTCCTGCTCTCTGGTGCTTCTGCCATCATCATAAGGACGTATTCTGCCCCAAGGAAAGGAAAAGACATCCAGTGGTCCTCAAAGAAGGACAAGAATTATGTGAGCACAGCCTGACGGAGACGAGCCGTATCAGCCACCCCCTAGGCAGCACACAGAGTGAACGAGCTATGCTGATAAAGGATCAGTTTGAGACTCCGCATTTCGAGCTGGCTTGTTACAGCGACAACTAACCAATGCAGCTCAGGTGGGGCCCCGGCCATTAGTACCCTCGACAAGCACAGCACGCAGCTGACTTAAGGCTCCCTTTGGCACTCCTCAGATAACGGGGCTTCTCGGGCAAATCACAACCCTCGCTGACACCCTCCGAGCTTACCTGGGTTTGCCTCAATCCCAGACGTGCCTCGACAAGACGGGCTGGTGCTCCCTCCATTCTGCTGCTCAAGGGAAGCGGAGCTTGAATTGTAGGAAACTGTCCCAGCCACAGGAGGTGGATTGATAACTGCCCCCAGAAGAAGGAAAAGAAGGTATTAAATTCCATCTTCCTTGGGTAGTAATGACCCAAGTGCACACGAGACCATTCCATTCCTGTCTAGCACCCCAAAGAAGTTATTTTTAAGACAGAAGCTTTGGGGCCAATGTGAGCTTGATAATAAAGACAAGGGTAGTTACAACCCATTGGATAAAATAAAGACATCTGAGTCCAAAGTGATAAAATAAGAAATGAACAAATAACTAATGAGGAGAAGGTAAAACTCTCCTTACAGGAGAATAGCAACAAATAAGGAAGCAATGATGGAAGTTGGGGGTGGGGAGCGGTTAGGGAGCAGCCAGAACAGAATGACTGATTCAGGGAAGAATCATCTGTGCACACTGAATCTTGTGACTGCAATTTTGATAAAGATAGAATAGCCTCAAAGTATCTCCCCACAAAAGTACCTTTTTTTAAAAAATTACCGAAGCAGAAAAGTTAACACTGCAGTGGAGAAATCTCAAAAACCCCACCTTAATTCAGTGACAAACTTCACACCAGCAATTCTGGGAGAGGCCTACCTTACGTGCCTCCCAGTGTGACAGGAAGTGGCCATGAGCCGCATGGCTGAGATAAGAGGCAGGATGGAAAACAGTGGCCAGATTAAGGAATAATACTGCATCAAGGCTGAAATTCCTCACTGTGGTAACTGCTGGGGTTAAATACGAAAACACTCTTGTCCACTGAAGTCAGCAAAGGGGCATGACCTCTGTAACCATCAGACCGTTCAGAAGACAGGTGCATACACACACGTTAGTCTACACAGAGAGAGGCAGCGAGCAGCAGGAGAAATGACGATACAACACGGCACACGCTGACAACTGGTGAGTCTGGGACAGAAAACACACAGCAAGGGGCTGCCTGGTCCTGGTCCTGTTACTTTTCTGTAAGTTCAAGAGTGTCTCCAAACAAAACCATTTTGTTTTGTCTTTTAAAAAAAAGAAAAAGCCAAGGTACAAAGTAGGACGCTGTTTGCTCGTGCGTGGCTGATGGCAACATGGGCATCAGTGAGGCCGCGCACAGAGCTCGTCTGACGGCACAGACAGAGGCCCCAGAGCACGCCATCTGGTGTCGGGGTGACCACAGGGGACGCCCCCGCAGCCAAGGGCGGTGAAATAAGCAAAACGAGCTATGGAGACACTGGCACACAGCTCCTAACTGAACAGCAACCGGTATGTAAAGAACCGGAATATACTGATCGACAATGTGTGTTAGCTTCAGGTACAGAACGAGGTGAATCCGTTAGACATTTACATATATCCACTCTTTTCTAAGTTCTTTTCTCATACGGGCCATCACAATAAGTGTTAAAAATAAAAACAGCCATATATAGGTGAGACCCCCTGAGATGCACACACACGAAGGAATCAGAAGAGACTGAAGCACCAGGCAGCAGGCCTTCCCTCCCAGCAAACGGGACTCCTGAATTTCAAAGAATGCCGGAGCGCTTCCACACAAAGAGGAAACTCTGGTGACTCACAAGACATCTGAGAACCTCACCAAAGTTCAGAGCCATCACTGTGACTGTCATTTCTCACAGGTGCCTGGATGTGCAGACATGCCAATTAAGGAGAAGATTACCCTTTTCTTTCCCCCCAGAGAACACACTGCAATTACAGCAGAACAGAAGTCAGCTGGCTTCCGACGGTGGCAGGGAACAGATGAGTGCAGTCCAGCTGGACTGGGTGACAGCCAGAGCCACTGGGGTGAACCTGACGTCCTGGGGCAGAAACAGCCACCGTCTCCATGCTGTGCGGTGACGGGCAAGACTCAGGGAGCAGGGCAGGGCAGGCCAGGAGGCGTCCTGAGCAGGAGGGTCAGGGAAGTCTCAGCCAGAGAAGGACCCCCTCCGTCCCTCCAGTAGAGAACTAACTGGACCTGCCTGGAGCCCCAGGTCCCCGCCCGATCATTCCCCTCTCCTTCCGCACGGGTCTGCCTGCACATCTGCGAGGCACACAGGGGCGCGCAGGGCAGTGCAGTGGGAATCAGACGCGATGGGAAACCGAGTCCTGTCACTTGGGAGGCTCTGCTTTTGGGCCACTGGCTGCTCCTCTCTGAGCTCCCATCTTTCATCCATATACAGGGGTTAGCCACACCAACTTCTCCTGGTTCTGGCTAGAACTTAAAGACCCGAAGCAAACCTCACCAGCCAGCACTCACTGCAAGTGTGAGCTATTCTCATGGATAAACTGGGTCTGACCAGGTAGGCATCACACTCACGAAAAGGGGGCTGGGTAGCACGGTGAGTGCAGAGGACAGCAGGTCTCAGGCTGACACCCGACAGACCCTCCAGGAGCTTCTAACGTCTGAAGGCCACGCCCCTGGTCAATTATGCCACAGCCTCTTGGCAGGGGCCTCAGAATCAGTAGGCTTTTTATTTTTTTAATATTTATACCTTTGGATTGTGGGGTTTTAGCTGCAACCTGCAAACTCTTCGTGGTGACATGTGCGATTTAGTTCGCTGGCCAGGGAGGGAAGCCAGGCCCCTGACAGGGAGTGAGGAGCATGAGCCGCTGGCCCACAGGGAAGCCCCAGACATCAGTGGTATTTTAGATCCCGTGGATGGTGCCACCGAGCAGCCAAGTTAAAGAACCGGGGATAGGATATTATCAAGGTTCTGTGAATTTTTGGAAGAAAGGAGACCCAGCTCTTGCCGGAAGGCAGTGCAAGAATTAGAAAAGGGTTTGCGGGAGAGACGTCAGGCAAGTTAAAGACAGAGCCAAGCGAACAGCACGGGGGCAGAGACAGACACGGCGCCCAGGTGCGGGGGGAGCCCACCGGGAAGGGCCGACACAGGGCTGGAGTCCTGTCCACGCACAGAAAGGCCCCGGAGGGCCGCGACCTATGAACCAGAGAACTGTGAGGTTATAGTTTACGGCCTAAGGTGAAAAACTGAACACCAAAGGTGTCTGTGACATGGTTTGGGAACAAAAATCCAAACAAAGAAGGTTTCATCCAAACCAAAATACCTCATTCCCTAAGTATTCAGCTGGGTAGGATTTAATTATATTCACATCCAAACTCAGGCTCCAGATGAAGAAACGTTCTAATCACCTTCTCCAGTGCAGTATGCACAGTGAAAGAAGCCAGAGTCAAAAGTTACGTGCTGTGTGATCCCACTCATGTGGCGTTCTGGGCCGAGCTTAGTGCCGAGCTCGTGGCCAGGACCTTCCTGGGCTGACTGCCACGGGGTGACACAGTGCTGGGCGTTCACCAGAATCCACAGGACCACACGCTAGGGGTGACTTTTGCTGGATACAAAAACAAACCGAGGGAGGTGCCGAGAACAAGCGACCTTTGCTGCAGGCGGCACTCACGGGCCCCGGAACACACTGAACCGGGTCTACTGAAAAGTCGACACCAAAATTCTGCCTTCTGCCTCTCCCTGAGGCCACACAGAAATGCCTGCTCTGGGACCTCCTGACAAAGTTCTCTGAAGCTTCTGAACATTAGGCAGGAATTCAGACCCTGTCTCCAGACTCAGTGTGACTGCAAAGGCCTGCTGAGACCCTGAGCCCATGGGGGATTGCACGTCCTGAGACTGGGCCCCACCATTACCCAAGAGCAGCCTGACGCTCAAAACAGACATCCAGGCTCACGAGCCAGACTGAGACGCGACTGCAGGGCCGGCCGGGCCTGAGACTCTGTCTTTCAACGGTCGGCATCTGCCTACAGACCTGAGCACCAGGCGCTTCGCCCTCCGCACAGCTGTGCAGGGCAGGCTGAGCAAACCTCGGGGCAGAGCAGCAGCTGCTGCAGTCTTAGCTCTCTGCCTTGCACCTGCTCCCCTCGGGAACAGAGACGTCGATGCCCGGTTTGCCAAAGTGTTTACTGTTCTTTGCTGATTCTAGTCTTCAAATTCTTGATGAAAAATGCAAATAAATGCACAGTGAACTGCAACAAACACTTCCTGGTTGTATTCTGATTTATGCAAAAAAAATTTTTTATTTTTTACCTGTTTGGATTCCAAGCTGGCTGGTTCTGGAAGAAGTCGAGAGGAAATCCTGATCCCAGATGGGAGAGTTTTGACTATAAACTTCTTCTTCTAACATGGACAGAAACCTAGGCACAAGAATAAAGGCAGGAGTGAGGTGCATCACCAGGGGACATGTGCCGGGCACCCACGGCAATCACACCAACGCCTGCATCTCATCTTCAATTCAGAAATATGAAATAGTCAGGTATGACCCAGGTGATGATTTAATTGGGCGGCCTTGGTATACTCAAACAAAAATGCATTTCTACAAATGTATTTTCTTTGAGCTCCATGTAGGTATTAATAGATACAACCTAGACCACACGGAGAATCACATCAGTGGAAATGCACTTCACCAAGTCCCCTGGGAGAATCCTGGAACAAGGGCTCGGCTCTCCTCGGAGCTGTCGTTGTCATCGCATCACGAAAGCTGCTCGTATTTACTGAGTCCTCGCCTCATGCCTACACTGTTCTGAGAACGTTTTATTGAATCTTCTCATCAACACAATTTTATTTTTATTTATCACACACAGGTACTCATAGCTCTTACTACAGGACGAACACTGTTCTAAGCAGTCAGCGTAGATTAACTCACTCGCTCTTCTGAATAACCCTATGAGATAGGATCCATTACTGTACTCATTTCACAGACGAAAATAACTTAGGGCATGGGCAGTCTCAATGACTGGTTCAAAGGCCCACAACCAATAAATTGCAGGGCCAAGACAAATTGCCATGTTACATTTCCTGTCATGTTATAAAACAAGCAGGTCTCAAGTTTTGGGCCACAGTCACCTGCACACCCTGGTCAGAGTGCACACCTGAACCCCACCCAGGCTGACCGAGCTGGAGGCCGTGAGAAAGGTCCAGGCAACTGAATGTTGATAAGTACCTTGGACAGTTCTTATGTTCCCCCCAAATGCAAAGACCGTGATTGAAATGCCAACACAAATCTATACTTCTGGTATTGCAAAGTCTTCCTGCAAAGCTCTTTTCAGGGCACATTCATCCTCATGGAGGAATACAGAATAACAGCTAAGAGCCTGGGGTTTAAAACCCAGCTACCAAGCTCACCACTTATTATTTCCATGACCTTGGGACAAAGTCTTAGCTTTCCTCTTCCTTGGTTCCCCTTTTATAAAATGGAAACATCAACAGTAACTTCTGCACAGGCGGTGGCAAGGAATACGCTGCCATGCTTCAACTGGTGCTGACCGCTGAGAAAGGGCTCCTTCCTTCACTCAGCAACACTGAATGCCCACCACACGCCAGGTGCCGTGTCCGGCCCTGGAGGACAGAGTGAATTTAACCTTACCTTGCCTTCAAGAAGTTTATATTGCAACGATGTAAAAGGTTAGCGATTAAACGTCTCTGAAATTCTGAAATCCAAAAACCCTTTTAAAAGTATTTTTCCTAATCCATTTAGCAACAAAATCTGACCTGAACATATGCAAGATTATTTACAGTCTATAAATATCAATGGATTTGCTTTGGGGAATCTACCCCCACCCCAAAGCTGTGATATATATTTCATGCATTCTGTCACCTTTATAAAGGGGTCAAGCTACCTTAAAGCTTGAATTGTGAAACCTACCAAGTTTGGGTTACTGATTAAGGACTTAACATTTAAATTAACATCATCATCATCACAATTAGGGAAAGTACCACTAATCTCCTCATTAATCAAACCCTGTAAGACTGCAGAAGGCAGGGACAGGGTGGGTTTCAACAGTGAAGACAGGTGGGAAAGGTCCTGAGGGTCTTCTGACTGCCTCTCACACTCAGAAGATTTAAGAATAAGGAACCACTGCATGAACGTCAACCTGCACTCAGCCAGGGGACACACAGTTTAAAGAAACAGCACAAGCCACTTTTTGCCGAGCTAGTCACCATTAGTTAAAACCCTTGAGGATGTTTCTCATCTAACACAGAAAGACTGACGGCAACAGAAGGCAACATCCTTATTGGGATCACAGCCTTCACCTGCTGACGACAGGGGCGGTCCCTGACGCACCTCCTCCTCTGGCCCAGCAGAGCCTGCGGTCACCTCGCCCAGCCCTCAAGACTTCCCAACTGCCCTTCATCACAGAAGCAAATTTCCTTTCCTTTCCTTTCCCAGGCTCCTTCTTTATGAGCAATTATATGACAGGAACACTTCATGAAGCCCTATAGAGACTTACCAAAGAAGAATGGCATTAATAATTTAGGAAAATAGTCATGTGTGTGTTATACATATACATAATTATCTCAATACAATAAAAGACACTCTAATGTCATGAGAAAGTGCTTATTATATATACAAAGGATACAAAATTGTACGTAGAATAAAAGAACACAATACATGGAGGAAAAAAGCAGAAATATCTAACAGCTCAAACAGTAGATCACAATGGTAGGGCTGTCCTTTGCCTCTTTGTTCTCTCTGAATCAAATCTTCCCCAAATGTCCATTTGTCACTTTTAGAATGAAATGCAGATACTAAAGTTTTAAAGAACACCTGTGTGACTCGGTGGATGTGGGGGACGGCACACACGAAAGCCAAGCAGGAGGAAAGGCTGGAGTCCCTGCGGATGCAGAGGTTGGGGCGTGCTTCTCCTTCAGGGGCCTGGGTTCAATGCCCAGCTGGGGAACCAGGACCCCACCTGCCGAGCAGCACAGCCAGAAAAAGGAAGAAAGGGTGGCGTAGGAAGTGCCGGGAACAAAGGGTACAAGCCCTGAGGATACACCCGACAAGCACGCGGGCCCCACAGGGTGACAGGCATCTGCAGCCTGACTTTGAGCCAGGCCCCGGCTCCAAACGGCACCTCTGGCTTCAATACATGAGATTCTGCTGCCAAGTCTGCAGGTATAAATCCCTAACAGCCTCCAATGTTGTCATATTCAATGGAAAGGGACTGAAGAGGAGAAGTGGGTGGTAGCTTTACCCTACCATTAGTAACAGAGAAAGAAAGAACGCACCATTGATTTTCTCAGCTGAACAGCATAAGCATGCCAGAACTACGGGCTGAAGGAACAAAACACTGTAATTAGCAAATATCTGCAAGAAGGAAAATGAGTTTGCTATGGCAAAAACCTGCTCCTATGCAAGATAATTAAAATCTCTCTTTTAGCACCATAAAAGGTGTGACAAGGGAGGGGTCCTCTGTCCCTTGGCTTAGAGGCAGAACAACTATAATCTGAACACACGAAATATGGCTTATGCAGCAGACGTAACAGAGAAACAACAAAACTACTTTAGTCTCTAAGGAAAGGAGCTCAGACCAGTTAAAAGGCAGCCATGGCAATACACGAGCATCCCAGAGTTCCTAACCTGTTTAGGGACGACACCCGAGCTGCTGTCTAAGCCCTTCTAGACCTTCCTCCCTGCAGGACACCAAGTGTTCCAGCTCTGCCTCATCCTGGGTGCTGGCTGTCTTCAGGAAATACTGCAAATCGGGTCACTAGGACTCATGTTCAGCTAAAGTTTCTGAGAATTATCCTCTACCTAACACTGGAGATTCATGATAAACTGAAAAAACAAATTGTTCTGTCCGTTTTCATCAGAAAATCATTTTTGTTGTTATTTTGGACCTAACTTATCTTTAAAATGATCATCTTTCCTGAGACACAAACTGGGTAACCCAGAAATAGTAGCGATCACAAAAATCTATCTTTTCAGATAAAACAGGCTTCCATTCATCTCTGTTCCAGGAGCATAACAGCACCTCTCCTAAACTGCTCTCCACCTCTGGTGTCCGTGGCAGAACTCTCTCAGACCTAGAAAGCCGTTCAAATGACAGCTTCCGCCCCCGCCAACCGGCTCCGCCCTGTCTCGCGGTCACAGCTCTGACGCGTCAGCCACTTCGCTTACAGTCTGCGTTCTTCACACTGAAAACCCATTTCCAAGCTCAGTGGTGTACACTGTACCTTCCTACCCCCCCCCCGACCTATTTCCTACATTTGGAAAATATTTAAGTGAGTCTTTACACGCTGGAGGTCTAGCAGGTTCAAGCAGCAAGGGGCACAGGGCACATGCGTGCCCGGGAAGCTGACTGCAGAGGGGCGAAGATCCTCCTGCCAGAGACCCGTCCATCTGAGGCCAGCTCCCTCCCTCGGAATCCAGTTCGTTCTAGCTGAGACAGGGATGACCCGCCGGCCTCAGGAAGAGCTGGACAACTGGGTGCTAGAAACAGCCCTGGGTTCTCCTGCACCCACTCTTGGAGACCTCTTCTGCAGGGTCCCAACTGCCCTGGAGCTGAAAACCCCCCACACAGCCCTGGCCTCTGTTCTGAGACTCAGGGTGGGATAAGACAGGCCAAGGGAGCAGTCGGCCCAAAGTAAAGCTCGTCTCAGACGGGCTGGAAACGCCCACGAGGCTCCCAAGGGGGCTGCGAGGATGGGGGTCCTGCCCCTCCTCCCAGTTCTGTCCCTGAGGCTTCGGTGTGCATCCGTCCATCTCAAGTGTGGCACGGTGCAAAGAGCCGCAGGAGCACTCCCTTACTTCGGGAAGTGGGTGAGGACCAGAGTCCGCTTCTCCAGCGGCAGCTTGTCCTTCTCCTGCCTCGCCTGCTCCAGCAGCTGCCGCCGCATCACAGTGAACACGGAGCGCAGCAGCGTCCTCCCGAACACCTGGGCCGTCTCGTACCGCGGCAGGCTGTCGCAGAACTGGGGCACGTTGCAGTAACACAGCCACCTGCACGGGGGAGACCACAGCATCAGCGCCCGCGAACCCCGCCAGGAGGAACACCCAGGACGCTGCTCGACACTGTCGCCCTCGGCAGGAGACCAGGCCTGCAGACGCGCCAGGGAAGCTCCACTAGCGGGTCAGATGCTGGCTCACCGTGCCAGAGCCCTCGGGGCCCAGCTCTACTAGAATCACTCCGGTCTGCAGCATCTTTTGAACAGGAGGGTGGATTCGAGGGAACAGAGGATGTCCCTTTTGGAGGAGCAGAACTCCCCCACTGAACCCTCTGAATAAAAGTTAAGGCTTCTTTAAAATGCCTACACAGCACTCACACCCCCACAGCTTCGGTAGGAAGATAAAGATCTCCACGACTGCTCAAAACTCAATCAAAACGCAGGAAGTAATATGCTTCCACCATCTGTCGCCTAGGTACATGTTCAGTGACTCAAAGTCAAAACTGCTTCTTGGTGTTGCATGGGGCTGGAGAGGTGCCCCCCGGACGAGAACCAGGCCTTTCCCGACTCCTGAGTACAGAGCGGGTCACAGGGCCGATGCACGGCAGACTCAGGACGCCGCGTCAGCCGAGATGCTGGAAAACGAGCATCCATCCGCCACCACCTGCTACGCAAGGCCTCAAAGTCCCAGCAGGCAGCAGAGACCAGGGAGGGAGCCGGTTTCAGTGCCCAAGTCCTGCTCCTCGGAGGCAGACCCAGCTCCCCCTCTTCAGGGGGAAAAGCCCTCTCCCCGGAGGGAACCCTCTGCCCCGCCTGGGACCCCTTTCCCAGATAGGACCCTCCGCCCTGCAGGGACCCCTCTCCCCCAGAGAGGATCCTCTGCCCCACCGCGGACCCTTCCCCGGACGGAACCCTCCACCACTACCGACCCCTCTCGCCGTATAGAAGCGTCCACCCCGCCGGGGACCCCTTTCCTCGTACGGAACCCTCTGCCACTCCCGACCCCTCTCGCCGGTAGAACCCTCTGCCCCCCACCGAGGACCCCTCTCCCTGGACTGAACCCTCCGCCCCGCCGGGGACCCCGGGGACCCCTTTCTGGCGCCCGTTCGGGTTCGCGGCCGAGTTCCCACACGCCCAGACGGCTGGAGGAGCCTCGATGACCGCCAGTCCTCAACAGAGTGGGGTAATGTTCACCTACTCAGGCTTTTCGACTTATTCATGTTGCTCTGTATTATCTCATAGATCCCCTTTGTATGGGGTGGGGCCGTTTCATCTTTGGGGAAGAAAACCTTCATTAGTGTTAGTTCATCTACCTAGATTAAAAATTAACCTTAAAACCTGCTACTATTTCTGTTCCTCTCAACTTTCCTGTCCTAATAATTCACACCCAAATGTCACTCTATGATACAGGACCCAAGTGGGCATCTTAAGTGCTGTCCTGTATCCTGTCAAGTTGGAAACAGTGACCTTGGTAGCAGAAAAAACTAAAGGATGCATTTATTTTGTAATTTATAAGGCACATCATATAGAAATTCATCACCTTCACAGCTAGTCTTTGCTGGAAGTTAGTCCATGGCCACTTAATGAAGTTAAAATATTTGGAGTTGAAGGCAGGCCAGCTCCCAGGGAACTAATTATGAAAGTACAAATGTAATCACAAACCGCAGCCATCTGATCAATTTCACGAGACTGAGGCAATCATAGGACTGTAAATCTTAATAAAAGTATGTCCAATGTGGTACAATGGGAGATATCAGGCTTTAAGGATTTGGAAGTACTGTCCAATAAAGGCTTCTGTGATGACAGGACTGCTGTACACCTGTGTTGGCAGTGTGGCCACCAGCCATGTGTGGCTGCTGAGCACTTGTACAAATGAAAACATTTCTCTTTTTTGTTTTGATTGAAGTACAGCTGGTTTACAAGGTCGTGCTAGTTTCAGTCTTCTGTGTGTTGCGTAGAGCTTCTTTGTAGATTCTCTTCCCTTATAGGTCATTATTACGAAACACTGAATGTGGTTCCCTGTGCTGCGCACAGCCAGCCCTTGTTACCTAGTTCACACATAGCAGTTGCGTCTGCGAACCCCAAACTCCCAATTCCTCACCCCCACCCCTTTTCTCTTTGGTAACCATGTTTGTTTTCCTCAACAGACTGATTCTGGGAAATATTTAAGGCAGGAGAAGGGGACAACAGAGAACAAGGTGGCTGGATGGCATCACCGACTCCATGGGCATGAGTTTGAGCAAAAGGGAGATAGTGAAGGACAGGGAAGCCTGGTGTGCTGCCGTCCATGGGTCACAAAGTCAGACATGATGGAACAACTGAACAACAAATTTTAATCAATTTAAAATTTACTTTCAACAACAAGGGCCTACTGTATAGCACAGTGAACGACCCTATGATAAACCATAATGCAAAAAACTCTGAAAAAGAATAGATTTATATTCTTTTAATATATGTGCAGTTGCTTCAGTCGTGTCCGACTCTTTGTGACCCCATGGACTGTAGCCTGCCAGGCTCCTCTGTCCACGGGATTCCCCAGGCAAGAATACTGGAGCGGGTTGCCATTTCCTTCTCTAGGGGATCTTCTTGACCCAGGGGTTGAACCCACATCCCTTACATTTCCTGCATCGGCAGGCGGGTTCTTTACCACAAACACATGTCTGAATCATTCTGCTGTATGCCTGAAACTAACACCATTGTAAATCAACTACACTGAAATTTTTAAATAAATAGAGGAAAAAATATTTAAAAATTTATTTTCAAGTGGAAACCCTGAGAAATACGTTTTCATTAAACACAACTTTACTGTTTTGATAGAACTCCATTTAGCTTTAACCACTTAAAATGTAGCGAATGAATTAAAATATGCTGTAATTATAAACCCCCCACACTGGATTTGAAAGATTTAGTACAAAGAAAAGTAAAAGACATCATTAATAATTGCTCATATTGATTCCATGTGAAGTGATAACATTTTTATACATTGGGTCAAATAAAACAGCATTAATATCAATGTCCTGTTTTATCTTTTTAAATGTAGTTACTAGAAAATGTCAAATTACAGATGTGGCTCACATTCGTGGATCATGTTATGTTCGGTTTGGCAGTGCTGATTTTGAGTCTGAAGAGCATTCCTATCTATGGAGGTCACAGATGTTTGAGACTCTACTGAAGACAGATGCTATTTCTGCTACAATGACAGTGATAAATATTATAAAATCACAAAATGTTATCTGAAGTGCTTATCAGGTCTTTCACTCTCCGCAGGGCAGAGGAAGGCAATGTAGATTAATATTATCTAGTCAAAATTTTCAAGTTTATGGTTTTCATTTATTTCCTCTGAAAATCACTTTATAGTACTTAAGATTATACTTTTTTAGTTTAGTTCTGCTTTTGCTTCCAAAACTAATCTTAAAAATGTCTAAGGGCACTGTACGAAAAGACAGGAGGTGAGTCAACATGTTTTGGGTGTTGCGGTCGTTGACACGGTCCAGGCGTGCGGTGACACAGAAGGAAACAGGAATGGATGTGTGTCTTGCTGCTCAGACGTTCCTCTAAAGACTAACGTGGAAAACAAGGTTGGACCTAAACCTCTGGTTTCAGGTCTTCTCAAAAGAAATGAAAGGATGGTTCAGTCATTTTTGTATGCCTAACAGAGACAGCATGGTGTGCAAGTCACTGACTGTTCAAACAACTCTCAGATTTTCATAGCACTTGGATTACTTGCAGTGACCCTGCTTTCTTTAAAACGTGAGTAGAGCTAGAGGGCTTCAGTGAAGAAAGCCATGTCACCTACTTACCTGCTGGACAGAAACTCCTAAGGCTTTCAGGAATTAAGTGACCCCTCCCCATTTTCCTGCACTAAAGGCTAGTTATTTTTAGAGTCCAGACTAGAAGCTGGGTCTGTGAAGCCCCATCACACTGTTCCTCGCACAATTCGTGATAAACACCATCCTAGGATGACACGCCTAATTATGAACGTTCTGGAAGCCTGGTGATGGTCCATACCTCACAGTGCAATAGTTACAGAAAACTTTCACCAGACTCAATTTAGTTATATCTAATTTGCTTGGATTCTTACAAAACATCTCCCCAAAATAAGCGTAACTTCTAATTTTGAGATATTCTGCACAGCTCAAAATCTAAGGCTAATAATTTGCCACGTTCCTTTAGCATGGGCTTCTCTGGGGGTTCAGACGGTAAAGAATCCACCTGCCATGCAGAAGACCCGGATTTGATCTCTGTGTTGGGAAGATCTCCAGGAGAAGGAAATGGCAAACCACCCCAGTATTCTTGCCTGGGAAATCCCATGGACAGAGGAGCCTGGCAGGCTACAGTCCACAGGATCACAAAGAGTCAGACAGGACTGAGCAACGTACACGTTCACTTTAGCATATTCTGTTGATCAGATGTATTTTAAGATGTCATATTCCTCCCACTTTTCCAGCTATTTTCTCATGGAATTATAATAGCATACCATCAGAAAACTGAAAAATATTTGTCCAGGTCTGTCTCTAAAACCACAGTGACTTCTGGGGGACATATAAAGGTATATTTAATATATACTCATATAGATTATTAAGGTTAAGTATATGTTAACATTAATATATCAGATTTTTCAACATATAAAATACTTATATTTTGCCTTACTTCAGAATAGAGAGTATAAGTAATGTAAGCAGTTGTGCTGTTCAGCAGGCATTTAATCTTTCATCGGATAAGTCCTCACGTGATAAGGAACACACACTTTCTGAGTCTATCCTGTTCCACGAGGCTCCTGTGTCTTCCGTCCCCGTGCTGTGATTCCAGAATCTTCCCCAAGGACTGGACCGCGCGGACATGCTGAGCCAGCAGTCCAGGGCCCCGGCTCCCGCCATCCCCACGGGCCGTGGTGCCCGCGGGGTAAGAGGGCCGCGACTGAGAAGCGGCATCAGCGAGGCGGGCGGTGTGCTTCCCTCGGTTCTCAAGCGGTCAGGACCGTGAGGTCTGACTCGAAGCGAGCCGAGCACCGCACAGCGTTCACAGGTTGGTCCCCCTCCGCTTCCCTATTATCACCCACCGAGGCTGCGGGTGGCCCGCCCAGGGGTCAGCCGGTCACCGCCTCCGCCCTTCCTTCACCGACCCCAGACCCCGTGCTCTCCTCCCCCGGCACACGCTCCAGCTCGAGTGACTGAGGCTCGGAGGAACAGCACCGCCAGCGTCTGAGCACCTCCCCGGGGGCGGGGGGTGGGGATGGGGCCGTGGTTCAAGCCCGTCACTCCTTCCACGACTCCGCGGGGGTTCACACGTGCTGTCCATTGCGTGGTAATTCCCACCTGCTACAAACTATTTTTATTCTGTTTTCTAAAATACATCAAGCGTTAACTCCTGGGCCGCTTCACAATGATTAAACAATCTTTCCTCTCTTAAAGTGGCAAATATTTCAGGGGTTTCGCTTTGACAAATATTCAGTTTTGTCAACTCTTCACAGATGGAGTTAAAAAATATGGGCCTTCCCCAGTGGCTCAATGGTTAGGTCCCTGCACTCCCGCTGCAGTGGGGCTCAGGTCTGCTCCCTGGTCAGGAAATTAAGATGCCACATGCCTTATTGTGCAGACAAAAAATAAAATAAAACTTGTTAAACTATATATATATATAGAGAGAGAGAGAGCGCTACTATTTCAGCTCATTATAGAGTCACAACAATACAGGAACTACTATTAATACAACACGCTGGAATGGGGTGTGAAAACAAAGTTATCACTTAAAAGTGGATTATGAAGCAATCTGTAAATCCTATTTACACTTATTAAGATAAAGTATTTTATAATTCAAACTGTATATATTGTAAAAGGCTGGATGAGAGACGAAAACATGGATATTACTCATAAAATCAAGTCAGTGATTAGAGAGGAAAGTTTAGCTTTAACTCTACCCCGTTTCTATTTGTCATCTGTGGTTAAATCTGAGTACAAGTGATCTTAACAGGCTGTCAAAAAAAATTGCTTATTTTAACTCAAGGGGAAAAAAAAGGCTAAAAACAAAAAACCCTGAAGCAAGCTTGATACGCCTATAAAATACAAATGGGAAAAGTTATAAAAAAAAAGGTGAATAAAGTGGATAACACAAGCTACTCTCTTCCTTAAGGAGGAATATGTCACACTATTTTGTATGATCCATGTTTTATGATGCTTATGTCATAAACTCAATTCTATTATTCTGCAAATCATAGGTAATAAAAATAAATTCCCATTTTAGAAAAAATACACATAACCCAAGAATATGTGCAGAGTTTGATGTCCACCAACAGAGAAAAGTTGCATCAACAGAAAATAATGTAACCAGTAAAATGTTTAAACGGGGCAGGGGAGGGGTGGACAAAGAAGATGCAAATGCTCTTTTCTTTCACTCTAACAAATGTAAAATATGTATTTAAAGAGACAAAGACCATAAGACCATGTATATAACACTATTATATTTACACCAAGGTGTTGAGACTATGGTGGGCTTTCCTTCTTTGGACAAGATTCTAGAGAGTCCTTGGACTGCAAGGAGATCAAAACTGTCCATCCTTAAGGAAATCAACCCTGAATATTCACTAGAATGACTGATGCTGAAGCTAAAACTGCAATACTTTGGCCACCTGATGTGAAGAACTGACTCATTAGAAAAGACCCTGATGCTGGGAAAGATTGAAGGCAGGAGGATAAGGGGGTGACAGAGGATGAGGTGGTTGGATGGCATCACCCACTCTATGGAGATGAGTCTAAGCAAGCTCTGGGAGTTGGTGATGGACAGGGAGGTCTGGCGTGCTGCAGTCCATGGGGTCGCAAAGAGTCAGACATGACTGAGTGACTGAACTGAACTGATATTCTTGGGCACTGCATTTTTTTTTAAAAGAGTAAGGTCTCTATATAATAATCACAGAGGCATAATATAGTTATCTAGATCAGCAGTGCTCAATAGGAATACAATGCAAGCCACATATGTAATTTTAAATTTCCCAGTAGTCACATTAAAAAAGTAAATAGCAACAGGTGAAATTAACTTTAACATATTATTTAACTCAATATATCCAAAATGCTACCATTTCAACATGTAATCAATATAAAAAATGATTAATGAAATACTTCACGTTCTTTTTCGTACAGTCTTGTAAATTTCAATTCAGGCCAGCCACACTTCCAGGGCTCAGTGGCCACGTGTGGCGGGCAACTATTGTACTAAGTAAACAGTTCAGCCCTAAATGACCCGGATCCTTCACACTCAGAGTGTCAAGGCCGGAGGGGAGGTGCCAGCCCCGCTCACCTGGTGTAGTTCTCCTTGTACCCAGAGATGTCATCGTTGGGAGAGCGCAGCCTCCGCTGAGATGGTGCCTCCAGATGCCAATAGTTGATGCGGTTCAGGAACATTTTTGCCAGCTCAACGATCGTTTGCCTTTCTTTGGGTGGCAGGTGACTGAATTTGTACTGTACAAAGTTATTCACGCCCTTAAAAGGAGGGAAGGGGACTTACTCATGCAGCTCTGCGGCCCTCAGCACCCACCCAGTCAGCACCAGTGGCGGTCATTAGCAAAAGAACAGGCAGTTCTCTATTCACGAAAACCTTTTTTTTCCCCTATCAGAAAACAGGAATACCCAGAGGGAATCATGCCTCAGATCACAGCCTATGAAAAGTGACAGGACGCAGACGCTGGGAGCTGCGATTCTCTGCCTGCTGCAATGATGAGCCAGCGCAGAAAAAATCCAAACAGTGGACTGAAAAGGTCAAAACCCCCTAAACAGTAAAATGTGGCTGTCTTGCAGAATAACTCTTGCTGTACAATCAGAACAGGAGCTCACATATAATGACACTCTTGGATAAACATGTTTTTACATTCACAAAATTTTAATCGACAGTCTGCTAGCGAGGCCTTTAATCGACAGTCTGCTAGCGAGGCCTTTAATCGACAGTCTGCTAGCGAGGCCTTTAATCGACAGTCTGCTAGCGAGGCCGTACAATGAACTAAACCACGAGGACTTAAACTCTTAACTGCCATTCTTTCTTTCAGTTTTTGGTAAACTTACCCCCCAAATTCTTACATTTTGAGTAATTCTGATATGAGCTTTTGAAAAAAATCTGTGGATTAATCTGTCTTCAGAACACTCTCATCTAATTTAACTTCAAATAAAGTAACAATGAAATCTTATTTTGTAGGGTTTGAAGACAACGTTTCTTCTACTAAAACCTGACTGATAAAATACACTTACTTATTTGTATCTCATATCATGTCTTCTGTAACTACTCTCATCAGGAAACTCAGTCCAGAGTGTCTGACATTTACTTAAGAAAATAATGAGAGGCTAAAAATTTAATACTGATGACAGATCCTGACAACACCTGACAGGAAAGGTCTGTACATATTAACAGATGCCCCAAGTGGACCTCGGCTTCTTTGCAGGAATCATAATGTGCCAGGAAGCCAATTTCTGGATACAAAATCTCATTTCTTTTCTGTGCTTTTTGCTTGACTTACAATGTTTTCACATTGCTCCTGAATTCCCTCACCTCAACAGACTTTTCAACAGGGCCAAACACGGGGACAAAGACTTAATCATTTACTACATGGAGTATTCACTTCTGATCCAAAGGGCTTGAGACGGATTCCTACAGACTTGAACATCTCTAAGCCAGCTATGAAGATGAAGAAGAGGTTTGTTCAGCCTTAAAGCAATTTTAAAAAGGGGGCTTCTCTTATTTTTTTACCTGTTCAATACTAGGTTTTTCAAAAGGGGGCTTCTTCTCCAAAGAACCTTCAACCACAGGTTTTCCTCTTTGTAAAATAGACTTCCTCAAGAGCTGTAAGAAACCATTTTCAAAAAATCAGTGTCTATCACACACACACACACACAGAGGCATCTCCAAGCTTACAATCTTGTTGGGGGCAAAAAGGGCCACATAATGGAGCTGGGACAGGTCATACCATGCTGTCTCCCACATACAAAAGGGAAAAGAAACAAACAAAAACTTCAAGTTGGCAGCAGAAACATTCCAAGTAAGTTGCAAAGTCAGTAAGTGCCGTCTAAGCTCAGAGATGAGAGCTCAGCAGTCTGGTACTGAGGGAAGACGTCACAGCTGAGAAAGGATGCACTGCGTGTGGAAGGGGGATGGGTGTGGACACAGCCAGGTGCAATGGCGCCTGAGGAAGGGGAGGGGTGACAGCAGCCTCGAGGAGCTTGAGGGTCCCAGCCCGTGAGGCTGCCCCAGCAGGTGGTCAGAGGACCCCTGAGACCTCGGAGCTGTTTTCTTCCTAAGGCGTTTAATCAACCAAGATGTGAAACAAAAGTAATACATAAGAGTACCAAATTTAGTCTTCATTTTAAAATCTTCCTCTGAGACATGTAAGCTTAGGCTTTTCTCTAAAACACTCCGTGTCACATGCAGAGAGCCTTTGGAAGGGAAGTTACCATATTCCATTTATCTTAATTACGTAGCTGTTGTCTCCAAGTCACGTCTGACTGTTTGCAACCCCACGGATAGCAGCACACCAGGCTGGCCCGTCCTCTGCGATCTCCCAGAGTCCGCTCAAATTCATGTCCACTGAGTCAGTGATGCCATCCAGTTACAGGCCAGTGAATCCTCACATCAACAGATGGGAGACCACCAGGAAGCCCCACGGCCCCTGTCCAGACCTGAGCTGTGAGGGGCTGGTCTCACGCTCCGTGTCCTGGGGGGCACCCCCTAACCTCTCCTGCTCACCCCCCTCACCACCCGCTCGTGGCTTCCGCTGACCCTGAGGCCTGGAGCACCCTCTGCACATGCCCCTAGGCCACGCAGGGGCGCTCACACCCTGGGGGGCCTGCTCTAAACCCCAAAAAGGCAGAGGCCCACTCTGCACACAGGAGCTGTGTGCAGCGGCCGCGTGTCACAGGCGCGGTCCCAGCCCCAAGGGGCCACCGCAGGCTCCTGCAGGCACCGTGCAGTTGCGGGTTCGTTCCCACTCCCTGTCCACGCGCAGGGTGCAGAGTGCAGGCCAAGGGTCCTGGCGTCGCCGAGCCCACAGAACAAAACGTAGCTCTGAATCCCGGCCACGGGAATCCCAGCTCCTCAAAGAGGGAGAAAGAACAGAGCCATCAGGACCCAACGTGAACATACGTTCAATACTGACCTTCTTTACCTCCCCTTGGCGTGAGCCTCCATAACGCTTCACGCGGGCCACTTACGGCGTATGACCAGCCACTCGTCCGCTCACTCACCCACCCCTGCAGCTGTTCATGACACATTTATTCACGTCTTTCCCTCCTTTCTCCACTGATCGTCTTTTCAACAGAAACAAAACAAGGCAAACTTTCTCCCAGGAGTTACTGGAAACAGATGACGCCACCTGAGGTGGAAGATCACCCTGTGTTCCCTGCGGGCTGGGTCTGACAAAGACATCAGTTCTTCTAGAGGTGCCGTATCAATTACTCACACTGAGCACCTGCAGATCCTTTCAGGGTATCATACCCATCTTTACAAAAATAAAGGTGCCATAATGATGCTGTTATATGTTTCTCAGGATATCCAAAGACTGACCATCACATTTAGATACAAATAATTTGGGCTGCCTACTTTTTTTCCCCAGTTAAAATCATTTGGAAACTTGATCCATCGGGGGTTTCAATTTGGAGGCAGATGAATGAATAGGGGAGATGCTGAATCTTAGCTTCCTTGTCTAAAATAGGACGGAGCTAGATAAACAGGCAAATCTTCAATATGAAAATGTTTGCAGCAGTGGCGGCGTTTGCCCCCTGCCTGCCAAGTGCCCTCTGTAGCTCTACCTGTACTATCTCATGGACCCTCCTCAGAGCCTTTTGAGGGAAGTGCTATCAGATCATGGTCTACACTTTTAATCTTTTTTTAACACCAAAAACATTTTGTCCTTGGGTACAGCTGATTAACAATGTTGTGGTAGTTTCAGGTGACCAGCGAAGGGATTCAGCCACACATGCATCACAATCTACACTTTACAGATAAGGAAACGGCACAACCTGGCCGAGGTCACGTCACTAAGGGATGCAGCCAGGTCTGGAAGCAGCCAGCTATGCTCTGGCACCATGCCGACAGGCTCCAGGGCGAAATCAGCTTCAGGAATGCACTAAAATGTGTAATTGCATTTTAATTTAGAGACATAGGAGACACAGGCACTGCTTTTCCAAAGCTAAGAAGACATGGATGATTTCTAACACACTTGCCCAAAGAGTGACTTTGGGGGAGGGGAGGGGAGGATGCTGAATCTTCTGGATTTTGTTCTCAGGAGCAAACATATGTGAGAGAGGGAAGAAAGGCGGAGTGGAGTTCTCTGCGGCTCAGGCGGTTCCAAACAGACCTGAGCGGAGGTCAGCGGCACGGAGACCTTCCCCTCCAGCAGGGCACTGGGGAACCACCCGCCAGGGAGCTGGGTTCCAAGACAATAATAGTTGCAGCCATGCAGACGTTGTTTTCCTCCAACTAAGAGCTTTTTCCAAAGATGCCCTAAACAGCACGAAGCTGGTGGGGTTTAGTCCAGACAACTCAGACTCAGGCCCACGGTCGTGTCAACAAGCTGTCACCTGGAGGAGCCTGGTTCCTGCTAACATTGGTGCTCTCCCTCACCCCCTCCCCCATCACTTACCTTTTTGGTGTTAAAATCCCCACAAGACTCCACTGTTTAAAAATATAATCGTCTTTCCCACTCTTGCCCCTATCGACCCCGAATATCCCCAGTACTACATTCAAAGACAAAAGTTAACAGAAGCAGCAAAGGAACAGGTATGTATCAGGTAAATTCAGGCCCCCCTGCTCCAACCCAAAGCGACAGGAACTGCGTCCGAAACCTGCCCTGAGATTCCCGGCAGCCAGAGCGAAAGAGGAAACTGCTGGTCACAGGACATGAAGCCCAGCCTCGCGAGGAGATGCAAACGCCTCCCGGGTGTCAGCTCCAGTGAAGGGTTCGGGGTTTTGTTTTTAAGGTCCTTGTAAAAACTGGTGGGCTGCAGTCCGTGGGGTCACTACGAGTCAGACACGACTGAGCGACTTCACTTTCACACATTGGAGAAGAAAATGGCAACCCACTCCAGTGTTCTTGCCTGGAGAATCCCAGGGACGGGGGAACCTGGTGGGCTTCCATCTATGGGGTCACACACAGTCGGACATGACTGAAGTGACTTAGCAGCAGCCAAGGGCACAGTCCACAGAGCCCAAAATGGTCGGTGTGGGGTTTTTTTAAGTATTCCTTCTGTCAGCCACCTTTATGAATCTACTTTTTGGTGACCTGGATGTCTTCTAACTGTTCCCCTGCCCCCACCACTTCCTTCCCCTGTCAGTGCAAACCAACGCACATCTACGAAACAGGACTGGGGCCCTCTGGAGCTGAGGCTGCTCCCCGAGGCGGCGGCGGGGGGCAGGGGGCCGGGGAGCGGGGAGCCGGGGGCGGGAACCAGGGGGCAGCGGGGAGCTGGGAGGGCAGGG
Source organism: Moschus berezovskii (assembly GCF_049115385.1). Taxonomy (NCBI): domain Eukaryota; kingdom Metazoa; phylum Chordata; class Mammalia; order Artiodactyla; family Moschidae; genus Moschus; species Moschus berezovskii. Next base: position 15,398,224 of record NC_142460.1, on the reverse strand, counting down.
AGCAGGGAGGCACCGACCAGAGCTTGCAGCAGAGTCCAGCCACCATCCAGCCAGGTCTCCTGCCTCCCCACCGCCGGGGCCCCCGCACTGGGCTGGGCGCTTCACGCCCACCGGGGGTCTTGATGCTCTGTGACCACACACGCCCCCCCGAAGCTGGGCTGGGCTGGCGGCTTCACGTCCACTGGGGGTCTGATGCTGCGTGACCGTGCCCCGCCCAGAAGGCGCCTCCGCAGCCCTTTTCAGAGGCAGCCCCTGGGGCCCCGCTAGTGTCTCTGCACAGCCGTCAGTTCATCTTCCCTAACTGACTTGGGAAGTTCCTGCCACGTCTCCCTGGCACCATGTCCCCGCCTGCCGGCGCCCTCCCACGTGGACCGCACTCACTCTGCCAGCTCGGGTCGCACGTTCTCCACCACCAGCCGCACACTGCCGACCTGCTGACTGTCTCCGCCTCTCCTACTGAAACCTAAACTCCACGAAGGCAAGGACTTCGCTGCCCAGGGACCCAGGTTTCACACCCGCAAGAGCACCCGCACAGAGAAGGCATGCGCTAAGTCCTTGTCAGACGGCAGATGGATGGTAGGACACATGCTTGGATGGACAAATGGACGGATGGAGGGGTGAACAGAGGGGCGATGGAAAGAAATCCATGAGCCTAAAGACACCTACGCGGCTGACACGTAGGAGGCGCTCAGGGAGAGGGGTGCGCTCCAAGCACAGTGCCCACGGCACGGTCCCCCTGAAGAAATGCGCCTCTGCAGACCCAGGGCCAGCCGCCCGTGACCTGCTGCATCTGGACAGAGGGAGAAGCAAGCCTTTCCAGATGTGGACGTCTCACCTTGAACAGGTAAAAATAAACTTGCTTGGTGTCGGCGTCTTCTTCCCTGTGGACACAGGTAAAGAGATACTCCACGTCCAACACGATCCCCAGCAGTCTGTTCATCTCCTCCTCCGACACGTTCTCCAGGTGCGAAACGTGAGCAGCTGCAGACGGAAAGGAACACAGTGGGAGTCAGCACAGCTCGCTCCTTCCTCACAGCCAGGCTGCTCTGCCTGTGAGGTCCAGTCCCCACCCAGGGGTCAAACCCAGGTCCCCCGCACTGGAAGCGTGGAGTCATAGCCACCGGACTGCCAGCAAGGTCCCAGTCTGGAACATTCTCTCCCAGGAACCTTCTGGAATACCACTACATCAGATTGCATTGTAAATAGAGGAACTTTCTGAACTGCTGCAAGACTGAAGTCTGCTCATAAAACTGACTTAGGTTAAATTCTGCTATGTTCCTATAGAAGCCAACTCCCATCAGGCCAAAAGGGCCCTGTGGCCCTGGAGCCTGGATCCAGGATCTGAGGACTATGGGTTCAGAGGATCCAGAAACCAAACTCCCTAAGGGTTTAGATCTAAGTCCTGCGAACAGTTCTGGTGGTCAAGAACATCACATCTCAGGACAGACCGAAACAGTATCAGGAAACTCTGAATGAAGCCCTTTTCCTCAGCCCTGAGACTCACTGAAAGCTCACTGTCTCTACAGCAAAACCCTAAGGCCAATCTGCATTCAGGAGTCAGCACCCTCCGCGGCCACGCCCCACACCGCCCTCCCTGCCCCTACTCTGTGGCCTCACTATCCTTGCCTGGCCGACCACACCATCCGCCCTCCCACACCCAGGTTCCCTCTGCTGCCCAAACCCAGGCCACATGTCAAGGTGAACACATTCTCTCCTCAAACATCTCCTGAGGTCGGTCTGAGTAACCCTGTTCTACGGCTGAGAAAACTGAGGCTGAGACCTAACGCTGTTCCCTTCAATATCAGCCCACGAGGCGGAGGCAGGATCTGAAGGCAAAGAAGGTCTGACTCCAACCCTGAAGCACGCGCACATGTGCTTTTCGGACGACGAGCTGATTCGCTTCAAGTCCTCCTCACTCGGAAGGGTCTCTCAAGGTGTCTCAAGGTCGTAAGGGTCTCCGGAGGCACGCCATCCGAGAACCCACCAGGAGCACCTCCGGGAGGAGGCCCGGCTCTCAGTTTGTGTCTTCCAGGAACCATCACTACACTGGCTGACAGACAGTGGCCTGGCAAGAGCTCGTGGTATGCCGGCTGAAATCCTTGGACCGAGAAGTGCTTGAGATGACTTCTAAAGAAAGTCTCAACTGTGGAGAGCAGAGGTAGGCCTTTCCTTGCCTTTTTCAAGGGCATGCTAAGTTGCTTCAGTTGTGTCCAACTCTTTGTGACCCTATGGACTGTAGCCCACCAGGCTCCTCAGTCCACGGGATTCTCCAGGCAAGAATATGGAGTGGGTTGCCCTGCCCTCTCCTCCAGGGGATTTTCCCGACCCAGGGATCGAACCTGCACCCCAAGGCTCCTGCACTGACAGGCGGGTTCTTCACCACTAGCACCACCTCCTGCACATCATGAAGCACAGGCAGATGGAAATGTAAATGCTTAAGACAGGAGACCTGAGGAGGTCTTCCTGCTTCTGACTGCCCAGAGGGAATCCATAATCTCTCCTTCAAGCTCTGTGTGACCCAGGGTACAGAGAACCCGAGCTGGTGATGCAGGAACATGGAAATGAAACAGCAAGTTCCCAGAGCGGGGAGGGTGAGGCTCTTATAGCCAAAGACGGTCAGATCCTCCTCTGAAAAGAAGGGAGGGGCAGGTCAGGGGTGGGGAGCTACTCAGAGGCAGAAAGATGCCGATAATGGGTTGGGGAGGAGGGAGATCAGATGAAAACAGGGAGCAGACCACCCACCAGGACAAGAAAAGAGCTGCTCTGGACAAGCTGCCAAGAAAGAGAAGCTTCCCTATGGTGAGAAAGCAGACAGCCTACCACATGGCATCAGTACTGAGTAGCCTGGAGGGTTAATTTTGACTCCAGGCTAAGACTTGAACGCCTGTCTTTGCCATGTTGTAGTTATAATTGTACATAATGGCCTGCCTCTAAGAACCCTGCCCCTCTGCCTGACTCTTAAACTAAAGAGCTCCAGTTTAGCTCACAGGGAGATAACGTGAACCTGCCCACCTATGAATGACCCGAAAGAAACTAATACAACCTCCTGCCTGAGGCTTGCAAGAATTAAATGATCTCTTTCCTTTGTTTCCTTATCCCTCCATCTCTGATCCATAAATTTATATGGATCCATATCCAAATCCATCAAAATCCATAAATGGTTATTTTGAGACATCAGTCTGCTCTCCTCTAGGTCAGCCAACTTTCCTAGTAAAAGGAGTCCTTGCCTCAAGCCCTCATCTCTGGCACTCACTGGCCGCCTGTGCAGCACGCAGAGCGCTCGGACCTGGAAACGTTCTCAGACGGGTCCCTCTCACCAACGCTCCTGCCGTCTCTCAGCACCGTCAGTCAGCTTTCTCTCTCACCAAAGCCACATCAGCAGCTAAACCCCACGCCAACCCAATCATCCCCACACCCCTCATCACCTCCCCACCCCAACAACCAGGGCACCACCGTCCTCACACACTTGACCTCGGAATTACAGTCCTTGAGGTCATCCTCAGAACAGCGGCTCCTCTGGCCAGGAGCCAGTACTTACTGCTTCACTGCCCTTCCCTGGCACAGTGCCCGCACCAGACACAGCTAGGCACCCCCCCATACTCTTCCCCACTTCCACCTCTGATCATGGGGACCTCGAACCTTCCCCCAGACTGCTCTGTCACCATGGGAGGGAGGGAGACCGTCCCCATCAGACCCACGTCTACTGAGTCCAGAGATGGCTCCTTGGAGGCTGATGAGCAGAATTAGGGGCTTCCCAGAATTAGTGGTGAAGAACTCACCTACCAGTGCAGGAGACATTATAGAGCGTGATCCCTGGGTCAGGAAGACCCCCTGGAGGAGGGCACAGCCACCCACTCCAGTGTTCTTGCCTAGACAATACCATGGACAGAGGAGCCTGGTGGGCCACAGTCCATGGGGTCGCAAAGAGTCAGACACGACTGAAGCGACTGAGCATGCAAGCATGCACAAGTGGATTAAACACATTCACCAAGAAGCCCAAAGTCAACCCCACGTCATGCAAAATCCAGATACACTTCACTCTAACTGAAAAGCTAAACTACTTACTGAACTCATATTTAACCAAAGACTCGCTTACTATTGAAGAAAAAAAACTCAATATTTTCCAAAGAAACCTTTTGATGCAAATAAGTTCACTTCAGTGAGCCAAAAGTATATTTTCTTGAAGAAATACATCTCTATACTACAACGCACAAATCTACAACAGTTAATTCAGTCACAGAACTCATAACATAGAGTCAATGCTATTTAAAGTTTTGATATACATTCCCTGATCTATCCTCCCAGGAAAGTCCACACCAGTCCACCATATCAGCGCTGAGACAGAGCCCTTCCCTCACACTGGCCAACAGTGGAGAATCTGCTCACTCAATCTTCCGAAAAGCAGTCAAAGTCCCCCACTGTTTTGATCTGCATTCACTGGAATGCCCCTGGAATTGTTTTCCATATTACTGGCCACTTGTATTTGTTCTTTTGTGTACTACCTATTCAGGTCCTCTGCCTGCTTTTCTAGGATGCAGGTCTGTCTGTCCTCCCAGATTTTTGGGGGTTTTTGTTTATTGGCTTGTGGTTTGATTATGTAGGAATTTCACATTTTTCAGAAAGTCAAATGTATGTCTGGCATTTCATCAAGGTCTTACTTGCAAAGGGCTTTCCCGTAGAATCAAAAGATGACAAAAATGTATTTTCTGCCAGCTTTTAACAGGCTTAGTCTTAAAATTGAAAACATTCCTCAGCCAAAACATCAATATCATAAAAGACAAAAAAAAGGAGGGCGATGGGGAGGAGGGCTGGTCCACATCAGAGCAGACCGAAGAGGCATGCAGTGATACTGTGATTTACAAGAAACACACACTTGGTCTTTATCCCCTTTCTTAGCAAAGTGCTCCTGAAACTCCTGGAATTGCACAAGTGATGGCAACAATAAAGGTGAAAGAAGTGTCTGCTGTTATTCATAAAGACCGTTCCAGCCACATCTGCATTTGTGAGTGGGCTTTTGTAAAGCCCCAAGGATGGGGACTGCGGGCAGGGGAGGCACACAAGAGAGGAGAGAGCTGGAACCCCCACCTCGGGAGGGGAGACCAGCCAATGCTCTGACCACTGTGCCTAAGAGGCCTCTGTCAAACCCTGACCTGAGAGGCTCCGGGAGGGGAAGCCGAGAGATGCTGGCAGGCGGCAGAGACCCTCCGTGCTCCCCACCCTGCTCCAGGCTTCTCCTCCACCGGTTGTTCCTGACTTGTATCATTTTATAAAAAATCGGAAATCTAGTGACTGCTTTCCTGACTTTTGTGAGCCACTCTGCAAAGTTATCAAAGCCCAGGAGTAGGAACCTCCATTTTACAGCTGGCCAGTGGGAAAGATGGGTGATGACCTCAACTTGGGATCTGCGTCTGAAGGGGGTGCAGACCCCTGGCCTTGTGGGGTCTGCGCTAATCACAGGCAGGCAGCACTGGAATTAACTTGCCAGACATCCAGTCAGGGTCTGCTGGAGAACTGAGTAGAAAAGCCCGTGCGTCTGCTGTCAGAAGCTTCTGGAAGTGCTGAGGAGAGGCGATTCACTGTCTGACTTTCACATGACAACTAAATACGAATGTGATCCTAGCCTGCTGGGTGCTTAATGGAGAGGAAAAAACGCTCTAAAAGACATTTTTGGGTCAACTCTAAAATTGGAACACACGCAAGCACTAGATTAAGTATTATATTAATGCTAATATTTACTGAAGTTGGTAACTAAACTGATGTTATGTAAAAGAATATATGGGAATCCCCTGGCAGTCCAGAGGTCAGGGGTCTACTTTCACTGCCCAGAGCCTGGGTTCACGGTGGGCAATGAGGATCCTGCAAGCAGTGCAGCACAGCCAAAAAAAGTAATAAAGAAAATTTTATAAGAAAGAATATCCTGATTTTTAGAAAGCATATACTTAAGTATTTTAAGAGGAAAAAGCCATGATGTTATTGCACCTTGCTCTCACGTGACCCAGGAAAAAGGACAATACAGACAGACACGCAGACTCACGTGTGACATGAGTGTGGGCGTGCGCACACACGAGAGCAAACAGGGTACAACGTTACCAACAGGCGCATCAGGCAAAATGCGCACAGGAGGCTCCTGGTTACTGTTCTCACCACGTTTCTGTAAGTTTGAAACCATTGCCAAGTAAAAGTTTTTTAAAAAAAATCTTTCTTCCACCCAGAATTTGATAATCAAACCGAAAGGACCCTGCCTTCATTTCAAATCATCGTCCAAGATCCTCGTACACAGCATCCACATAATCACCCAAGAATGGCCAACCCCCGACTTGGGGCGGGCTCGCTTCCAGCAGTGGTGTCCCTGCAGCGCCCACAGCACGCGCAGGGAAGGAGGCGCATCCTGGACGGCAGGCTGACAGCCGTGCGTCTCCCCGGCGGGGCAGCCCTCACCGCACAGCAGGTCAGACCGTGTAGTAGGTCAGACCGCAGACGCCAGCGGGCCACAGCCACCCGCTAGGGATCCCAGCCCCGAGCCTCGCCAGAACGGGCCCAGCGCGCGCGGCGCCCGCGGGCTGTGACCTTCGTGCCTCCAGCCCCGGCCCCCAGTCAGCGCCTCCTCCTCTCGGGGCAGCCCGGTCCTCAGGCCCTGAGGAGGGGCCAGGGCACAGCTCGCTCCTCTGGACCTTACAGAAAGCAAGCGGCAGGGCATCTGGGGGATGCACAAACTGCTCAAACACTTACTTGGTTCGTGGGAATCTGAGGTCAAGGCTAGAAGAGATCACATGAAGTCCTTCAATGACAGCTTCCGACCACGCGGAAAAGGCTCGTAATATAAAAGTAGTTTGCTATAACGTAAAAGAATCCGCAGTACTATAGAGACGAATGGATGGATGGGTAGGCAGGTAGAGGGATAACTGAATCACTGTGCTATACACCTAAGGCTAGCACAACCTGGTAAACCTTCATGGTCAATTACTTCAGTTAAAATATATATATATTTAAAACGAAACAATGTTAAAAATAAAAGTGGTTTCATCTTGAGTAACCTCACATCTGGAATGGAGAAAAAGGGTCATTTAAGAGTAAGAACCCTCTAGAGAGCTCAGTTCAAAGGAATAAGTGAACCATGTCTGTGGGGGGTGGGGGGGTGTCTGTGTGTGTCAGGCATTTGCGACCCCATGGACTGTAGCCCATCAGGCTCCTCTGCCCATGGAATTCTCCAGGGAAGAATACTGGAGTGGCTTGCTATTCCCTGCTCTAAGGGATTTTCCTGACCCAGGGATCAAATCCACGTCTCCTGCATTGCAGGTGGATTCTTTACCAGCTGAACCACCAGGGAAGCCAAAGAACCACATATATACATTTAAATATTTTAGCAACCACTTTAATATTTTTTAACAATAGGTATTCAAGGAACATTTTAATTTAAAAAAAAATCTGGCCACACCACACAGTTTGCAGGATCTTTGCTCCCCTACCAGGGGTTGAACTTCTGCCCCCTGCAGTGGAAGCACCCAGTCTGACCTCTGGACCATCAGGGAAGCCCCTGCTGCTGCTAAGTCACTTCAGTTGTGTCCGACTCTGCGTGACCCCATAGACGGAAGCCCACCAGGCTCCCCCGTCCCTGGGATTCTCTAGGCAAGAACACTGGAGTGGGTTGCCATTTCCTTCTCCAATGTGTGAAAGTGAAAAGTGAAAGTGAAGTCGCTCAGTCGTGTCCGACTAGTAACGACCCCACGGACCTCAGCCTACCAGGCTCCTCCATCCATGGGATTTTCTAGGCAATAGTACTGGAGTGGCTTGCCATTGCCTTCTCTAGGGAAGCCCCTAGGAACCACTTTTATAAAGGTAAAAAGAAACAGGGGAAGTTAATTTTAATACATTGTATCTAACCTGCTGCTGCTGCTAAGTTGCTGCAGTCTTGTCTGACTCTGTGCGACTCCTTAGACGGCAGCCCACCAGGCTCGCCCGTCCCTGGTATTCTCCAGGCAAGAACACTAGAGTGGGTTGCCATTTCCTCCTCCAATGCACGAAAGTGAAGAGTGAAAGTGAAGTCGCTCAGTTGTGTCCGACTCTTAGTAACCCCATGGACTGCAGCCTACCAGGTTCCTCCGTCCATAGGGATAACAAATTATTTCACTGCATACTCAAATTTAAAATATTTTACATTCTTTTCTCATATTAAGTCTTCAAGATTGATGTGCATTTTCCACAGATAGCACATTTCAATTGGAACAGCAACGTTTAAAGACTGGTCATCAGTCACATGTGGCTGGCAACTACCATGCTGCATAGAACATGTACTGATCATGAACCATGAAAACCCCTCTGTGAATAAACGCCACCAGCAATCTTTTTAGTGACCCTGAATGCAATGGATATTTTAGTAATGAAGAAACAAATTCAGTGATGCCCAAGGAACTAAACATACCAAGAACTAGGGAAAAACTCAATCCCCTTCATGTCAGTTCAGTTCACTTCAGTCGCTCAGTCGTGTCTGACTCTTTGCGACCCCATGAACCACAGCACACCAGGCCTCCCTGGCCATCACCAACTCCCGGAGTTAACCCAAACCCATGTCCATTGAGTCGGTGATGCCATCAGCCATCTCATCCTCTGTCGACCCCTCCTCCTGCCCTCAATCTTTCCAAGTATCAGGGTCTTTTCAAATGAGTCAGCTCGTCGAATCAGGTGGCCAAAATATTGGAGTTTCAGCTTCAGCATCAGTCCTTCCAATGAACACCCAGGACTGATCTCCTTTAGGATGGACTGGCTGGATCTCCTTGCAGTCCAAGGGACTCTCAAGAGTCTTCTCCAGCACCACAGTTCAAAAGCATCAATTCTTCGGTGATCACCTTTCTTCACAGTTCAACTCTCACATCCATACATGACCACTGGAAAAACCATAGCCTTGACTAGACGGACCTTTGTTGGCAAAGTAATGTCTCTGCTTTTTAATATGCTGTCTAGGTTGGTCATAACTTTCCTTCCAAGGAGTCAGCATCTTTTAATTTCATAGCTGCAATCACCATCTGCAGTGATTTTGGAGCCCAAAAAAATAAAGTCAGCTGCTGTTTCCCCATCTATTTGCCATGAAGTGATGGGACCGGATGCCATGATCTTTGTTTTCTGAATGTTGAGCTTCAAACCAACCTTTTCACTCTCCTCTTTCACTTTCATCAAGATGCTCTTTAGTTCTTCTTCACTTCCTGCCATAAGGGTGGTGTCATCTGCATATCTGAGATTATTGATATTTCTCCCGGCAATCTTGATTCCAGCCTGTGCTTCTTCCAGCCCAGCATTTAGCATGATGTACTCTGCATATAAGCTAAATAAGCAGGGTAACAATATACAGCCTTGACGTACTCCTTTTCCTATTTGGAACCAGTCTGTTGTTCCATGTCCAGTTCTAACTCTTGCTTCCTGACCTGCATACAGGTTTCTCAAGAGGAAGGTCAAATGGTCTGGTATTCTCGTCTCTTTCAGAATTTTCCACAGTTTATTGTGATCCACACAGTCAAAGCCTTTGGCATAGTCAATAAAGCAGAAATAGATGTTTTTCTGGAATTTTCTTGCTTTTTCCATGATCCAGTGGATGTTGGCAATTTGATCTCTGGTGCCTCTGCCTTTTCTAAAACCAGCTTGAACATCTGGAAGTTCACGGTTCACATATTGCTAAAGCCTGGCTTGGAGAATTTTGAGCATGACTTTATTAGTGTGTGAGATGAGTGCAATTGTGCGGTAGTTGAGCATTCTTTGGCATTGCCTTTCTTCGGGATTGGAATGAAAACGGACCTGTTCCAGTCCTGTGGCCACTGCTGAGTTTTCCAAATTTGTTGGCATACTGAGTGCAGCACTTTCACAGCATCATCTTTCAGGATTTGAAATAGCTCAACTGGAATTCTATCACCTCCACTAGCTTTGTTCATAGTGATGCTTCCTAAGGCCCACTTGACTTCACATTCCAGGATGTCTGGCTCTAGGTGAGTGATCACACCATCATGATTGTCTGGGTTGTGAAGATCTTTTTTGTACAGTTCTTCTGTGTATTCTTGCCACCTCTTCTTAATATCTTCTGCTTCTGTTAGGTCCAGACCATTTCTATCCTTTATCGAGCCCATTTTTGCATGAAATGTCCCCTTTGTATCTCTAATTTTCTTGAAGAGATCTCTAGTCTTTCCCATTCTATTGTTTTCCTCTATTTCTTTGCACTGATCGCTGAGGAAGGGTTTCTTATCTCTCCTTGCTATTCTCTGGAACTCTGCATTCAAATGGGTATATCTTTCCTTTTCTCCTTTGCTTTTTGCTTCTCTTCTTTTCACAGCTATTTGGAAGACCTCCTCAGACAGCTATTTTGCTTTTTTGCATTTCTTTTTCTTGGGGATGGTCTTGATTCCTGTCTCCTGTACAATGTCATGAACCTCCGTCCATAGTTCATCAGGCACTCTATCAGATCTAGTCCCTTAAATCTATTTCTCACTTCCACTATATAGTCCTAAGGGATTTGATTTAGGTCATACCTAAATGGCCTAGTGGTTTTCTCCACTTTCTTCCATTTCAGTCTGAATTTGGAAGTAAGGAGTTCACGATCTGAGCCGCAGTCCGCTCCTGGCCTTGTTCTGCCTTCACGTCAGTCCAGCACAGAAGAGCAACGAGGGTTAAGAACCACAGCTGCACAAGGGGAGCACTGCTGCAGTGCAGTGACAGGGAGCTCTGGGTTCTCTGTACCAAGGGCTGGGTTAGCCAGGACGCAGAGGTGAGTCAGGCTCCCATGTAGGGAAGGACGGAAGGGTAAGCCTGGCGCTGTGCGCCTCCACGTGCAAGGCAGAGGGGAGGACGGGCCGGCAGGCGCCCGACCCTCACACACTCAGCCCAGGGGGCTCCGTCCGAGAGGAAGAGGTGCCCAGAGGGCCGAAGCAGAAGAACATGCCCAGATTAGACTGCGAGGACACAACTGAACGTACACACGCACACCTGTGTGGGAAGCCAGGTGTGCAAGAAAAGACTCAGCTCCCAGAGCTGCTGCAGGTGTTAGCACAGGACCGGCTGGTGCGAGGGGCACTCAGAGCAATCCCCCATGACTTCAGGACCCCGGGGGCTCAGGGCAATCCCCCAGGACTTCAGGACCCAGGGGGCGCTCAGAGCAATCCCCCAGGACTTCAGGATGCTCAGAGCAATCCCCCAGGACTTCAGGACCTCAGGCGCTCAGAGCAATCCCAAGACTTCAGGACCCAGGGGCTCAGAGCAATCCCAGGACTTCAGGATCCTGGGGCTCAGAAAGATGCCCCAGGACTTCAGGACCCCAGGGGCTCAGAGCAATCCCAGGCCTTCAGGACCTCAGGGCGCTCAGAGCAACCCCAGGACTTCAGGACCCAGGGGCTCAGAGAGTTCCCCCAGGACTTCAGGACCCAAGTGGCTCAAAGAGATCCCAGGACTTCAGGACCCCAGGGCACTGGGAAAGTAATGATATACCAAGTGAGCACAAAATGCTACCAGCTTTATCCCTGACTCCTGCCAGACTCACAGCTTCCGAAAATTCTGAGGCCGTGAAGACAGAGTACGGAAAAGCAGGGGCCCCTCCCCGAGACAAATAAGCAGATGTGGCCCAGGCGGCTGTTTCTGTGTCTGGCTGGGCCCTGTGCGTCCATCACGCGGCGTCTGCCTGGTACACGTGTACACCGGGCCCAGGGGTGACCAAGTGGTGGGGGGCTCACGATGTGGTGGGAACACAGAGGAGGGCTTGGTCCCCTGTGATTCCAGGCAGGGCCCTGTGAGGGTCCCAGGCAGGAGAGCCTGCCCGTGTCCCCATCTCTTGCTTACAGGAAACAGGCTTCATTCCTTCTCTATGACCTTCCAGAAATTCCAAACAGCAGGTCCAAACAGCTGCTAGTCAGGGAAGGGCGGGGAAGGGAATGGCAACCCAGTCCAGTGTTCTTGCCTGGAGAATCCATGGATGGCGGAGCCTGGTGGGCTGCCGTCTATGGGGTCGCACAGAGTCGGACACGACTGAAACGACTTAGCGGCAGCAGCAGGCAGGGAAGGGAGGGGACGCAAGACAAGGGAGGAGCAGTCAGAAAGAAGGCAGCCTTGAGGCAGGGCCCCGGGGCCCCTCCCGGAGTACAGAGCAGTGACTCTGAGCGGCTTTCAGCTATGAAACCCCCACCACGTGGGAGAAGTTAGCTGTTTGCTGCCCGTAAGCATGCAGACCCCAGAGCACCTGGAACCAGGCTTTTGATGCCTACACCCGATGACCTCGCCACCAACCAGTCAGAAGAATATCTTCCAGCTGATGGCTCCCTCTGAACCATTACTGTAAAACTTCACGCTACCTGCCAGGTGGAAACACACAGTTTTTAGGGCATTAGCCTGCTGTGTCCCCTTTTGCCTGACAAACCAATAAAGCTATTCTCTGCTATTTCACCCAAAAGTCTTTCCAAAATTTCCCAAATCTCCAAAAGTTTCCGAGATTTAATTTGATGTTGGGGTACAAAGGCCAGATTCAACTTCAACAGTCCCTGAGGAAGACAGTGGCGTAAGACAGGCGGTGAGACGCTTCATGCTGCTCAAGAAACATGTCTGTGGAATCGTTACTGCCTGTCTTCACTCTGCTCGGAAAGTTTCCACCGTAAACAAGCAGGTAAGCAGAGATGACCACAAGTGAAAGTGAAAGTCACTGAGTCGTGTCCAACTCTTTGCAATCCCATGGACTACACAGTCCATGGAATTCTCCAAGCCAGAATACTGGAGTGGGGAGCCTTTCCCTTTTTCAGGGGATCTTCCCAGGTCGAATAAACACCAATTTCCACTTTTTTGATATTTAAATACATGTGTATATAAGGAAAGTCTGATGACATTAAACGAAAAATCAGGGGCTTCCCTGACGGTGCCGTGGTCTTCAGTCCTGGTCTGGGAGGACCGCACATGCTGCAGGGTGACTGAACTCAGGAGCCGCAACTACTGAGCCCTGCTCTAGAGACGGAGCCCCAGTGCGAGACCCAAGCGTCACAGCTGGAGAGCAGCCCCCGTTCAGGAATGGAGAAAGGCCCACCCAGCAAGGAAGACTCAGCTCAGCCAAAGAGAAATAAATTAAAAATCAAAACAGTGAGAAATCTCCATCAAACTGCAGAACATGGCCACTTCTCCATGTAATAAGCAGTGTGCCTTGCACAGTTCACAACAGCGGGCTCCAAAATGACAACAAATGTCCCAGTTGTGTTGTGATCACAGTGAGTGTTCCTCGTGTCCTGGTCATAGGAGGCTGCCATTTAAACAAGCAGTCCCAAAACAAGAAATTCTGATTAATACTACAGTAAGAAGATGTGTTTGGGCCAACTGAATTGCTCTGGTAGGACTCTTTGTCAAACTTTGGATGTAATTATAACAATCCCAAATATCAAACAATTTCAGAGAATGGAGTAGAATGTTCTAGGCCTATGCTATCCAATAGAAATATAATGCTAGACACACGTGATTTTAAGTTTTCCAGTAGCAACTTGAAAGAAAAAAGAAACAGGTGAGATTAATTTGAAGAATATTTACACATTTTATTAACTGAATATATCCAAAATATCATTTCACCATGTAATCAAAATTAATGATATCTCACTTTTTCTCATACAAAACCTTCAACATTTGGCCTGGATTTCACACCTACAGCTCATCTCAATTTGGAGCAGCCACAATTCAAATGCTCATTAGCCAAATGTAGCAAGTGGCTGTAATATTAGCAAAGACCGAGACAGCGCCATCCTGTGGCGAAGATTCTAAAGAGCAAAGCGGCTAGCCCGGTAAACTGCCCAGGCAGACCTAGAGTTGCTTCTACCTCCTGACCAAATGTTCCTTCTATTTAATCAGACCGTCGGCCCTGCGATTTACACCCAGGAGACACAGAGTATCAAATTAAGGCAGGCCAAGGACGCCCAGCAGAGAAGGCAATGGCAAGCCACTTCAGTACCCTTGCCTAGAAAATCCCATGGATGGAGGAGCCTGGTGGGCTGCAGTCCATGGGGTCACTATGGGTCGGACACGACTGAGCAACTTCACTTTCACTTTTCACTTTCACACATTGGAGAAGGAAATGGCAACCCACTCCAGTGTTCTTGCCTGGAGAATCCCAGGGACCGGGGAGCCTGGTGGGCTTCCGTCTATGGGGTCACACAGAGTCAGACACAACTGAAGTGACTTAGCAGCAGCGGCAAGGACGCCCAGGATACAAGTCACTGTCAAGAGACCGTGTGAAACCAGAGCTCACTGTCAAAAGACTGTGTCTGGCTGAACCAAAGGACACCCAACAGTAAATCAACACAGCAGACCCTATCTCAATTGGTAAGCCTGGATGCTTTGTTTTGACAAGTCTGAGAACATTACACGTACTGTACGATCCAAATTCCCCAGGCTCAGAATAGTGCCTGTGAAAATAGCACGGTGCGCACAGATGGAAAGGTGTTTGAGAATTCACGCTTACATGACACCCTGCTCCTCTACACTGTTGTTAATACTTAAGAAGTAATCGGGGGCTTCCCTGGTGGTGCAGTGGACAAAAATCCGCCTGCCAATGCAGGGGACATGGGTTCGATTCCTGGCCCGGGAAGAGCCTGCATGCGGCAGCAACTACTGCAGCCCAGGAGCCTAGAGCCCACGCTCTGCAAAAGGAGAGGCTCCATGAAGGCAAGCCGGCGCTCTGCAGGGCAGCCCCACTCAGCACAACTAGAGACAGCCCATATACAGTGACAAAGACCCAGCACCGCCAAAGGCAAAGAAATCATAAAGAAAAAGCAGCAATCTGCAGGAATAAGAAAAGATGTCTTGCTTAAAAGAAAATACTCTGCCCCAAAAAAGGGGGAAACTGTCATATGTTAATCATTGTTAAAGCTGGGTGACGAATACAAGACTACTTATTATATTAAATGATTCTGCCTTCCTTTATGTATATGTGAAAGTTTCCACAATAAAAAGTTTTGGTTTTTTTAAGTAAGTAGTGGGGGGGCATAGTCCTCCTTCTAAAAGAGGAAGCTTCTTAGTGTCAGAGCCCTAATACCTGGACAAATAAACAAACTCCGGCGTTCTGCTGATAATTCCAAGAGCACTTGAAAATGTGCAGATGTTTCCATTTTAAGGAAGCGCCCGAATGGAGAGCAGAAGGGGGGAAAGAGGGAAAATCTTTTTAAAACGCCCACAACCCCGACGCCCTGAGAAAACCACTGTCAGCAGCAACTCAACATACACCCTCCGGACCCCAGTCTGTTTACTGAAACGCGCCATCACGGCCTCCAGCCTGTTGTGGTGAGCGGCGGGCCCGCCTCGGGAAGGGCCACCTTCTAGGTGGTTCTCAGCAGAAGGGTCAAACTCTGTGGACTGGGCAAGTGATGGGCACTTGCGTGACACAGCCCCTCCTCTGAAGATTTAAATCCCCAACCAGGGCAGTGCAGTGGCTGCTGTTCAGTCCCTGAGTGTGTCCCACTCTTTGTAACCCCAGGGACTGCAGCACACCTAGCTCCTGTCCTTCACTACGTCCTGGAGTTCACTCAGATTACTGTCCGTCGAGGCAGTGATGCCATTCAACCATCTCATCCTCTGCTGCCCTCTCCTTTGGCCTTCAGTCTTTCCCAGCATCAGGGTCTCTCCCGACGAGTCGGCTCTTTGCATAGGGTTGCCAAACCACTGAAGCATCAGCCTCAGTCCTTCCAAACAATATTTAGATATAATTTCCTTTAGATTTGACTGGTGTGATCTCCCTGCACTCCAAGGGACTCTCAAGAGTCTTCTCTGGGTAGTGGATGGGAATCATCCAGGGGCGTGGACAGAGGACCTTGAATTCCTGCAGCTGGGATTCCAGGACCCAACTGACTCCGCATTTCTCTGTCTCCAGCTTGTGAAAGCAACCAGTACCCTTCTAACAAACACGGTTTTCTCATTTAAGCTGGATGGCGTTCCCATCTGTTGTTTGAAGGAAAGAACTCCAATAAGAGTAATAACAAATCTTCCGCCAGGCACTGTGCTAAAATTTTGACTGGCGTTAATTCGTTCACTCCTCAAACGCTCCCATGAGGTAAATACTCCCACTGATTCCATTCAGAACCGAAAAACTGGGGACCCAGGCGATTAACTAACATGCCCCAGCTCACAGCTACTGGGTGTTGGGTTGGGATTTGAACTTAGGCTGGCGGATCTTGCCATTTCGTCCAAAATCATAAGACCTTCAATTAAGCTTCTTTCTGGCCTGCTTTTTTCATGAACAATATGTTAAGAATGTCTTTGCATGTTGGAAAATACACCTTTTATTAATAGCCACAATGAATTTCATAATTCAACAAGGACCTCTTCCATCGGGATATTTAGGTTGTTTTAGTTTTTCAGTATCATGAATATGGCTCTAATAGCTGCCCTTTTAATCTGAAGGCGCACCCAATTTACAGTTAACTTTCTGGCATGGATTTGTCAGGTCAAAGGATGTGTACCCTTTCTCCCATTCTCAATTATGTATAGGACAGTAAGGGTATTTGTCTTCACAGCTTGTTAAGAAATATAAAAGGGAACAAAGTCAGCTTTTCTTTGAGAAGCTGTTTCTGCCTCTGGGCATTCCTGTGTGCTCGGAAAGGAGACAATATGCTCAACTAAATAAGAAAGAAGACTCTGTTTTTAAATGTTAATTGGTGAAGGATAATAGGATTTCCCAATCAATACCAAATGCAGTTCAAGTTCAGTCTATTGCGTCACATTCCCCGAGGCAATTCTAAAGGGCAGCGCTCAGGGATGACTGTGGGAAAGGTGAGCTACACGCAGACGTTCCTGTGACTCTTGGCCTCTTTCCTTTGCACCGGCTTGCTTCAAAAGCCAGAAGAGACACCAGTTAAACCAACACAGTGACGTGAGTGTGGGTGCATTTATATCTCCCGTGAGACTGAGGTTCTCTAGTTCCTTTTCTCTGGTCACTCTGGTCGCGCTGTTTCCTACTTTGTTCTATACAGACTGAAACCCTCTCTAGCTGAATACAAAATCACATTCAAACTAGACCTAACTGCTGGCTAACGAAGGCTGATGCTCCATCCGAGATGCGCGGGAAGCTTGAGAGAAAGATGATGGCTAAAAGCACCCACCCTCACAAGGGGGCAGGTGGAAAAGACAAAATACATTAGGATGTGTGGCCAGGGCTGCACCAGTGTGACACTGGACAGCAAACCACCCATTCTTTGGGAGACCTGATGACTGAAGGCAGAAAAGTACGAGCAACATCCAACATCCCTTGTGAATTTGAATTTGAATATCTAGGGAAAACTACTCAGTAACTTTTATCCCCTCAGACAGAATGTAATTTAACAAGAAAATGACTGTCCTAAAACTAGCATGAGGGCGCAGACTGCACCAGCACAGCCCTGGTGACTAACTCGGGCAGAGGCTGGCTGGGCTGACAGTGATTAGCTTGCAGGGACAGATAAGAATGGTGAAAGGAAAAAGACAAGTGAATATTTACCAAACACAATTCCAAGTAAGAAAAGAGATAGCAGACCCAGGAAACTAAAGAATATGAAGATAAAATGAAGCACTCCCAGAAAGTTCAGGGAACCAGAAAAGAATTTAAAAAAATAAAAATCAGAGTGAATCAGCACGTGCAACGTATTATTCTAACTAGTTCAGCGGCCACGTTTCGTCCCATTTGGCAATCCCCCGCCCCGCCCCCGTCAGCGGTCAGCCCAGCTCCTGGGGAAAGTGAGCCGAGACACAGAGGGATGAGAGCGACTGTTGAGAACGCGAAGAGTCCGCCCGCAGGACACACGGCCCGACCCCTGATCCGAAGATCCCGCGCGCCAGATGGTCTAAGCCCAAGTGTCAACTCCTGGGCCCAGCAGCTCGAGCCCCTTTCAGAGGAGCCGCCAGATGGGAAGCCCTCACACCGCGGTCAGAGCAGGCTCTGCATGCCACAGCTCGAGAAAAGCCTGAGCCGCAGCGAAGACCCGGCACAGCCGATAATTCAAGAAAACAAACAATGAGTGCACACAGGGCAGGATTCGCCTCCCACGGGAAGACTCCCAACAGAACCAGGAGGTTAAGGGGTCGTGCTTGCGGCCTCCTAAGAGGGGAGGTGTACAAGTCTGGCTAAGCCGCCGAGCCCAGCAGGGCAGAGTCTCAGGGGGCACCGCTGGTCTCCCCAAGGGGCAGGACTCACCGAGGGCGTGGCTGCAGCTCCGGCAGGACTCTGTCAGGCTGACGATGATCTGCTGCAGGTCGGCTCTGGGGGGTGTGGGCGAAGGGTTGGGGTTTTTCCAGCCATTGCATTTACAAGATTCCTCTGCCTAAAAAACGAATGAAGAAAAAAACAAAATTATATAATAGCCAGCAAGGAACTCAATGTTTTACACATAAATAACACACACTAGTCACAGGACAGCAACCTTCCCACTCCTGACTTAATAATGTTCTCTATATTAGCAGGAAACAAAAGCAGAAAAAAGGCAAAGAAAGTGTGTGACTCAGACATGTTGTTTTGTCGTTGCTTTTTGGGTTTTGGTGTATTTTCTGCTGATCCTGCCTCACAGAGAGAGGACTGTGCCCTCCACTCTGGTACCACGGCCCCCAGCAAGCATCCACGGAGTCCATCCCTCAAGCTTTCTGAAGGGAAAAGCCAGACTCCTGAGGTCCCCGCAACACGTGGGGCTCCGGCGACAGCTCTGACCAAGGGACTGACGGGGTCAGTGACACTGGGGCCAACGGAGGGACACAGCAGGTGAGGACACCCTCACCGGCTCCTCGCAGTCCCCCGCGGGCTCCTCCCAGTCCCCGCGGGTCCCCAGCTGTACACGTGGAGAGGGTTCTTTATGGAGGCCGCGAGTTCTCCCTCCCAAGAATCTCCCCGGTTCCCCATGCCAGAGCACTTTTTACTAACGCTTGACAGCATCTTAACTTTTCCCACTTACTCTTCACATTTCCCCACCTTCTTAGAAAACGGCGAACATGCTCAAGTGTTTCTGTGATGACCTTGGGTTATAAAGCAGAGGACGAGAGTGGAAAGCTATCAATCATCCCCGATTATCCTACCGAGTGCCACTCTGGGTCTTCACGCGTTATAAGGTGAGGAGGGAAACGTGGAAGGCTTGCACTGACTCTATCCCTTACCACATCAGCCCTCTCTTATTGAAAGCTCGAAATCTACGGCTGAGAAATAAAAATACGAGTTGCTAAAACAACATGAAACACAGGCTGATTCACTCTGGGTCAGAGCCCTCTGTGTGCACCGTCCAACACAGGAGTCACTAGTCACAAGGCTACTGGGCCCCTGCAACGTGGTCTGTGCACACTGAAACACACTGGAGATGCACGGTACACGACAGACTTTGAAGACTGGCGCAAAAAGAAATAATCTCGACAATCTTCATATTCGTTACATGCTGAAATGTCAATATTTTAGATACACAGAGTTAAGAGATATTAAAATCCATTTGGCCGGTTTCTTTTTTAATGTGGCTACAGAACATTTAAAATCACACATGTGGTTCACACTACACTTCTCCTGGACAGTCCTGGCCTTTAAATAAACTGCAATAGACTTTTGTGTTTGGGCTTTGTGTTAGATCTTTCGTCCCCTCAGACGTCTTTTCTCCCTGGTTTCGATCTCCCAGCCCTCCCAGTCCCTGGTGTACCAGATGGCTGAAGTTAACAAAAGTTTGAAAATTTCAGAACTGCTGCTGCTGCTGCCTTGACTTCACACGGAAAATTCCCCAAGATAGAAATAGTTTCTGAAGTGAATGCGTGTAAAGGAGAGTAAGAAAAGAAAGAACAACCAGCAAGGCAGGAAGGGTCAAGATGCAAGAAGAAAAACCTGCTTTTCATGGTTAGCCCTTCCCCGTGGGTGCATGGAAGCTGGCGAGCCCCACCTGACTGCTCCTCACAGTGAGGACGGGCCGAGGAAGGACCTTCCACCAGCGACCCCAAAAGAGCAGCCCCCGGTGCCCAGTTCCAGGGGCCTTCTTCGGTCTGGCCAGGTACCACATGCTCTGATACTAAGCTAAACCGGGCTCTGAAATTCTCTTAGGCAAGCCATCTGCCTCTTAGAGACAAGGTCTCCAAGGCCATGTTCCTGAGGGGATGTTCATGAGAGTCTGCTCCCCAGAAAGCACCCCACAATCTCGAGGGCTGGGGGAGACGCCCCCCCATCCACTCCTCTTCTCCTCGTGGTGGGCCAGCGGCCCCGCCTCCAGCTGTTCTGAGCAGTTGGTCAGATTCAGCTGCCCTTTCCAAAAAAGGCCTTTGGCTAGAGAAAAGTAATGACAAATGAAGCCAATGAAGGAGGGCGTGCCAAACCTAAAAGGAGAAAACAGCAGTGGCCAGAAGCCTGGAGTACATCCCAAGTCAAGGACTCATGATGCGCGCTGAGGGTCTACCCCTGCCGGCTACGTTTGCTGGGTATGGAAGGAGCCAAGGAGACCCTGCCGGGCACGGGAGAGCAGCCGCGGGGGCGCTTGGGGTGGCGGACGGGCAGCACGGGTGAGCACAGCTCACGGGGTCTTAGAGAAGAGTGGTGCTGGGAGAGAAAGACGGACGGCGGGTCAGGAAGGTCTGGGAACAGAGAAGTCAAACGCACGGTTTTAACCGGGACTTTTTGAGACGGGGGCATTCGAGCCAAGGTTTGGCGATGACGCTCTCTGGCAGAAGAGCATCCAAGGCAGAAGCGGCAGCCTGTGCAAAGGCAGCCATGCCTGGTTTGCTCAACGGAGCACAACGGCCAGGGCGGGCGGAGCTCAG